>NC_133329.1:44622755-44922755 GCF_042186555.1 Aquarana catesbeiana
CTAGACTGAATACAGTGTGTGTATATATATATATATATATATATATATATATATATATATATATACACACACACAACACCTGGGATGCATATATATACACAATACACTGTAACTGCAGCTAACTGACTCGACCTGCCTACTCTAACTTAAATCAAATGACACTATCTGTCTCTCTCTCTCTCTCTATCTCTGAACGCCGGAACACACTACACAGGGCTGCCGTGAAGGCGGCCTTATATAGTGTGGGGCGTGTACTAAACCCCCTGAGCTGTAATTGGCCAAAGCCTCCTTGGCTTTGGCCAATTACGGCTCTCTGTTCAGACGGCGCTGTGATTGGCCAAGCATGCGGGTCATAATGCATGCTTGGCCAATCATCAGCCAGCAATGCACTGCGATGCTGCAGTGAATTATGGGCCATGACACGCCACTCGAATTTGGCACGAACGGCCCATATCGTTCGTAAATCGGCGAACGGCAGAACACACGATGTTCGAGTCGAACATGGGTTCGACTCGAACACGAAGCTCATCCGTAGTCCTTATCCTTAAATTATTCAAACTTAATTGACATAAACAACGTTGTAATATAACTCTTAGTTGATAACCAGTTAAAGGTGAATCGTCACTGTGAATGAATAATAAATTAGATTCTCCTGACCTCAAATTCATATATAATCTCAATGTCCGAACTGGACAAATGCTTTCATCCTGACACTTCTTTAAAGATATCCAAGAACCAACTCCCAAATGATCTGTTTTGCTAAATTTCAGAAAAAATGTTACCCTTTCATCCAATAACTGCACGTTGGATAACAAAATACCTGACCTTCCCACCCTAGATGGAGGTAGTAACTCTGAAACCCTGAATGCTGCAAAAAATGCCAGAGGAAAAAACTGCATTGAACAAAATAGCTTTATATTCTGAAATACATTTTAAACTCTTTACACTACATAGCTTTGATAATATCTCAGGTGTAATAGGAGATCTATTATCATTAATCAAATGTGCTTTCCTATAACCCTTCATGGCCTGTTTTACCGAAAAGAAAGTTTGACAAGCTGGTAATTTGTTAAGACGTAGAAAAAATGATACTCCAGCTAGGGTTTTGCTAATGTGTGACCAAAAATAATTCTTTTCCATCATTGAATGCAGAAATGTTAAGACTAAATTCTCAGAATATTCAAAAATAGTTAATTCTAATGAAGATAAGAATGACAAGCACAGCAGCCATGAAGCATAATATTTTTTCCAAGTAGATATTGCTACTGATTTCTTAATGTTTACAAATTTAAATCATATCCCATAAATGGGATGGCCATAAAGCTCTGACTAGGACCGCCTCCGGCAGCGGGGAAAAGAAACGGTCCATCTGCAGGCGAGAGAGAGCGTCAGCTATTATGTTGACCTTACCTTGAATGTATTTAGCCTTTAACCATATGTTCTATTTTAGACACAGAAACACTAGATGTCTCAATAAAGAAACCACCTGCGGAGACTTGGAGGAAAGACAATTTACAGCAAAGCAAACACCTTTATTGTCTGTGCTCAGTAATATTCTCCTATTTGCAAATTGAAAACCCAATACCTCTAATGAAACCACTACCGGGAATAGTTCCAAAAGGACTATGTGCAAAATCCACTAGTGACCCACCTACTCGGCCAAGCAGATGCACACTGATGACTCCCCCATTTTGCTTCGAAACCAATTGCTCCTGCTGCATCTGTTGCCGATAGGAAATCACTGTCACAAATAAAATCCGTCTGCTACAGCAATTTCCCACTGAATTGCTCCAAAAAATTAAGCCAAACCAAAAGGACCCCTTTTATCTCTCAAGTTAACCTGACATGGGAAGAGGGGCTTTTTAAACTGGATATAGCTCTTTGCCCGTGTGCATGAACCCGAATCCTACACGATTAATGATACATCTCCAGCCCTCCTTTAGCTGTGAATACCCAGCAAGCTCCTTGATAGTGAATGCCTTTAAATGCCTTTACAGGTTACCAGTTTAGAGATACACAAGAGGTCTGGCATTAGAATTATTGCTCTCACTCTGATGTTCATTACAATACCTCACATATGTAAATGGTGACTGCACCACTCATGTGTTCGCATTTGTGTGTAAACACTGGGGGGATGGGGGCGCTTTAAATCTTTTTGAATTATTATTATTTATTTTATCCAAAATGTTTTTATTTTACACTGTCTGAATTTTTATTTATTTATTTCTTTTTCTTTTTATAACAGGACAAAAATGAACAATCCTTCTGTATATTACATTCCATTTCTGCACATATAGCCAGACAAGAAATAAAAAAAAAAAACAAAAACAAGATAAATCGTTACATTCCATTCCATCTGCTCCTGTCTGTTTCTAATATATTATCCAATAAAGATGGATAAAAGAATGAACCCAAATAAACATAAAGAAGCCACAAAAGAGGCAAAGAAGACAAAGAAATAAGAAGAGTAATCTTCCTCTCTCATTTCCGCTCTCCATGTTGTTAGTCCTTTCCGCGTCAGGAGTAGGGATGAGCCGAACACCCCCCTGTTCGGTTCGCACCAGAACATGCGAACAGGAAAAAAGTTCGTTCGAACACGCGAACACTGTTAAAGTCTATGGGACACGAACATGAATAATCAAAAGTGCTAATTTTAAAGGCTTATATGCAAGTTGTTGTCATAAAAAGTGATTGGGGACCCGGGTCCTGCCCCAGGGGACATGGATCAATGCAAAAAAAAGTTTTAAAAACGGCCCTTTTTTCAGGAGCAGTGATTTTAATAATGCTTAAAGTCAAACAGTAAAAGTGTAATATCCCTTTAAATTTCGTAGCTGGGGGGTGTCTATAGTATGCCTGTAAAGGGGCGCATGTTTCCCGTGTTTAGAACAGTCTGACAGCAAAATGACATTTTGAAGGAAAAAACCCATTTAAAACTACTCTCGGCTATTGCATTGCCGACAATACACATAAAAGTTCATTGATAAAAACGGCATGGGAATTCCCCACAGGGGAACCCCGAACCAAAATTAAAAAAAAAAAAATGACGTGGGAGTCCCCCTAAATTCCATACCAGGCCCTTCAGGTCTGGTATGGATATTAAGGGAAACCCCGGCCAAAATTTAAAAAAAAAATGACGTGGGGTTCCCCCTAAATTCCATACCAGACCCTTCAGGTCTGGTATGGATTTTAAGGGGAACCCCGCGCCAAAAAAAAAAAACGGCGTGGGGTCCTCCGAAAAATCCATACCAGACCCTTTTCCGAGCACGCAACCTGGCAGGCTGCAGGAAAAGAGGGGGGGACGAGAGTGCGTCCCCCCTCCTGAACCGTACCAGGCCACATGCCCTCAACATTGGGAGGGTGCTTTGGGGTAGCCCCCCAAAACACCTTGTCCCCATGTTGATGAGGACAAGGGCCTCATCCCCACAAACCTGGCCGGTGGTTGTGGGGGTCTGCGGGTGGGGGGCTTATCGGAATCTGGAAGCCCCTTTAACAAGGGGACCCCCAGATCCTGCCCCCCCGTGTGAAATGGTAAGGGGGTACTTACCCCTACCATTTCACCAAAAAACTGTCAAAAATGTTAAAAATGACAAGAGACAGTTTTTGACAATTCCTTTATTTAAATGCTTCTTCTTTCTTCTATCTTCCTTCATCTTCTTCTTCTGGTTCTTCTGGCTCTTCTGGTTCTTCCTCCGGCGTTCTCGTCCAGCATCTCCTCCGCGGCGTCTTCTATCTTCTTCTTCTCGGGCTGCTCCGCACCCATGGCATGGGGGGAGGCTCCCGCTCTTCTCTTCGTTTTCTTCTCTTCTTCCTTCTTCTCTTCTTCTCTTCTTCATTTTCTTCTCCGGGCAGCTCCGCATCCATGGCATGGAGGGAGGCTCCCGCTGTGTGATGGCGTCTCCTCGTCTGACGGTTCTTAAATAACGGGGGTGGGGCCACCCGGTGACCCCGCCCCCCTCTGACGCACAGTGACTTGACAGGACTTCCCTGTGAGGTCACTGGGAATGCCACAGGGAAGTCCCGTCATGTCCTGTGCATCAGAGGGGGACGGGGTCACCAGGTGGCCCCGCCCCCCGTTATTTAAGAACCGTCAGACGAGGAGACGCCGTCACACAGTGGGAGCCTCCCTCCATGCCAGCATGCATGCGGAGCGGCCCGGAGAAGAAAATGAAGAAGAGAAGAAGAGAAGAAAACGAAGAGAAGAGCGGGAGCCTCCCCCCATGCCATGGGTGCAGAGCGGCCTGAGAAGAAGAAGATAGAAGATGCCGCGGAGGAGATGCTGGACAAGAACGCCGGAGGAAGAACCGGAAGAACCAGAAGAAGAAGATGAAGGAAGATAGAAGAAAGAAGAAGCATTTAAATAAAGGAATTGTCAAAAACTGTCTCTTGTCATTTTTAACATTTTTGACAGTTTTTTAGTGAAATGGTAAGGGTAAGTACCCCCTTACCATTTCACACAGGGGGGGGCCGGGATCTGGGGGTCCCCTTGTTAAAGGGGGCTTCCAGATTCCAATAAGCCCCCCACCCGCAGACCCCCACAACCACCGGCCAGGGTTGTGGGGATGAGGCCCTCGTCCTCATCAACATGGGGACAAGGTGTTTTGGGGGCTACCCCAAAGCACCCTCCCAATGTTGAGGGCATGTGGCCTGGTACGGTTCAGGAGGGGGGGCGCACTCTCGTCCCCCCCTCTTTTCCTGCAGCCTGCCAGGTTGCGTGCTCGGATAAGGGTCTGGTATGGATTGTTGGGGGGACCCCACGCCGTTTTTTTTTTTTTTTGTCGCGGGGTTCCCCTTAAAATCCATACCAGACCTGAAGGGTCTGGTATGGAATTTAGGGGGAACCCCACGTCATTTTTTTTTTAAATTTTGGCCGGGGTTCCCCTTAATATCCATACCAGACCTGAAGGGCCTGGTATGGAATTTAGGGGGACGCCCACGTCATTTTTTTTTTTAATTTTGGTTCGGGGTTCCCCTGTGGGGAATTCCCATACCATTTTTATCAATGAACTTCTATGTGTATTGTCGACAATGCAATAGCCGCGAGTAGGTTTAAATGTGTTTTTTCCTTCGAAATGTCATTTTGCTGTCAGACTGTTCTAAACATGGGAAACATGCGCCCCTTTACAGGCATACTATAGACACCCCCCAGCTACGAAATTTAAAGGAATATTACACTTTTATTGTTTGACTTTAAGCAGTATTAAAATCACTGCTCCTGAAAAAACGGCCGTTTTTAAAACTTTTTTTGCATTGATCCATGTCCCCCGGGGCAGGACCCGGGTCCCCAAACACTTTTTATGACAATAACTTGCATATAAGCCTTTAAAATTAGCACTTTTGATTTCTCCCATAGACTTTTAAAGGGTGTTCCGCGGCATTCGAATTTGCCGCGAACACCCCAAATTGTTCGCTGTTCGGCGAACTTGCAAACAGCCAATGTTCGAGTCGAACATGAGTTTGACTCGAACTCGAAGCTCATCCCTAGTCAGGAGGGTGCACTTCCCCCAGACCCGGCCATAATACTCCAACTACCTCTTAGTATTCCCACTGCAGTTTCTATTTATAGTCCATTTCCCCCTCCTTTCCTTACCCCCCCTCCCAAAACCAAAAAAGAAAAAAAAAACATTTAATTTCCCTTTTTCCCCCCTCCCCTCCTCCTCCTCTCTCCCTCTCCTTCCCTCCACTACCCCTACTCCTCTTTAATTTGTATCAATTAGTTTTTTCCCTTCCTCTGAAGAAATAAAACAGTTCCATGTGACCACGTTTTTAAATAAATGTCCCTTTTTTTCTAGTTGTCCAGACTAGATCTTCCATCCTGTTTACCGTATATACTCGAGTATAGGTCGATCCGAATATAAGCCGAGGCCCCTAATTTACCACCAAAAACTGGGAAAACTTATTGACCCGAGTATAAGCCGAGGGTGAGAAATACAGCAGCTACTGTAAGTGGAAAAGAGGGTCAACAATGCCCATCTGCAGCTGCATGCCTCCCTGTGTCCTGTGCATACCTCACTGTGTCTTGTGTATACCTCACTGTGTCTTGTGTATATCTCCCTGTGTCCTGTACATACCTCCCTGTGTCCTGTGCATACCTCCCTGTGTCTTGTGTATACCTCACTGTGTCTTGTGTATACCTCCCTGTGTCCTGTGTATACCTCCCTGTGTCCTGTGTATACCTCCCTGTGTCCTGTGCATGCCTCCCTGTGTCCTGTGCATGCCTCCCTGTGTCCTGTGCATGCCTCCCTGTGTCCTGTGTATACCTCCCTGTGTCTATTGCAGCCTACCTGTGCCAATCTGCAGCCTCTGTGTGCCGATCTGCAGCCACCATTGCCCGGTCAGTGTGTTAAAAAAAAAATGCGGCGCCCATTCCAGTGTTCAAAAGCCGCACCTCTTCCTCGCCTGCGATAGGCAGAACACTCAATTTCCCAGCAATCAGTGTTCAGCCTATCACAGACATCCGCTCATCCTCATACCACGGATGAGGATGAGAGGATGTCCGTGATAGGCTGAACACTGACTGCTGGGAAATTGAGTGTTCTGCCTATCGCAGACGAGGAGGAGGCGCAGCTTTTGAACACTAGAATGGCCGCCGAATGTTATTATGATATGCTGTCCGCCATCTGTCTATATGACACGCTGATCAGGTAGGCAGACGGCGGTGACTCAAGTATAAGCTGAGGGGGACACTTTCAGCCTAAAAAAAAGGCTGAAAATCTCGGCTTATACTCGAGTATATACGGTACTTCCTCTACTTTCCTAAGCCCCATACTCACTGTAGGAGGTTGTAACTGTTTCCACTTAAGCGGAATGCATGCTTTAGCTGCATTCACCAAATGACACAAAATAGAGTTCCTATATATTTTCCCCGGAATCTCTGACAGGTGCAAAAGGAAAAAAGCTGGGTCTTCCTGTATTTCCACATCGCGAAATTTGTGAATTATCTCCCGGACCTCCCTCCTAAATGTCCTCACTCTGGGGCAAGACCAAAAAACATGTAACAAAGTCCCCCGTTCTATCTGGCATCGCCAGCATCTATCTGATGCATTCGGGAAACATTTTTGAACTTTATCTGGGGTTCTGTACCATTGTGAAATGATTTTATAATTCGTTTCCTGTATTTTGGTACATATTGCTGTCTTAAATATTGAATGTATCATATTAGTTTTTTGTTCCTTCGAAAAGGTCCTCCCCAAATCTGTTTCTTATTTCCGGAGGAAAGGTAACTGATAGTTCTCCAATGGTTTACTCAACAACGTGTATATTCTGTAGACAGCATGCTTTATTAGTTCACTCTCCATACAATATTTCTCGAATGGTAACAGATTCCAGATTTTTTTTTATTATTAACCTTATTGCTACCACAAAGGATGAACAACATCCCTTGTGATACTATGGGTCCCGACAGGTCCTCTTTAGGGTTGCCACCTTTTCTTTAAGCCAAACCTGAACACTTTAGTGGCACAGGGCACATTTTTTTCTTAGTATACACAATAGGATTATAAAAGATCTGGGACACCTTTGGGTGCCCCAAGGAGAGAGGTAATGCAGCACGCTGCGAAGAACAGTGGATGTGGCCAAACTGCTCTTGCTGACATCATGCCCCCCTCCCCCCAGTGATGCCAAACCTGCCTGCAAACAGCGGCCCGCAGCTCCTGAATGGCAACAGATTTTTTTTGTGACTATCTCAGTTACTTGGGGATCCACAGCCCAGTCTAAATAATGTATCCGTGTTTCAGGCACACTGAAACCCGGACACATGATTCCAAACCCAAACTGTCTGGGTCAATCCTGGACAGGTGGCAACCCTAGTCCTCTATATGAAGAGATCTGGGGTCTATTAGACCCCAAATCTCTCCTCTGGCCTCCAATGCAGCCAATCTGACACATATGGGTCTGGTCGGCTGCTTTCCTGGCTGCCAACAGCCAGGTAAACAGAGAGGAGGAACCGGATGTAACAACATCCTCATAACTTCCTGTTTCCAGGGTCACAGAGAGAGAGAGAGAGAGAGAGGAACGATGTCAGTTCCTTTCGCTCTGATCTGTGCAGCCGTCGCCGCCATTGCCACCACCCACAGAAGTGATCAAGTGGCTGTTCAGCCACTCAAATCACTTCTGCTGAAAAGGGAAATGCCTGCTACAGGCATCATCCCAGAATAACCACTGCCAACTGAGGACGTCCATGGACATACCTCCCAACTTTTTGAGATGGGAACGAAGGACACCTGTCAGCAAAAGTATGCAGGCAGAGGACACACCCCTTTCCACGCCCCCTTAAAGGAGACTTGTAAAAAAAAACAAGATTGGTTAAACCTACGCTTTTTTTACCACTACTATGGGACCGTAGATGTCGGGCTTCAAGAACACCAACCTGCAAACATGCCTAATAAATCAACCACTCCACACATAATTTTTTTTTTATTGGATAAAAAATAGGCCCTGGCCTGGTTTATTGGTTTTAACAAATTATATATAACTTCATAAACTTTATCATTTAAATAATTTTAAACCAATTCATCCAGAACTCACCAAAATTCAACCCAGCCACTAAGACTCGGCTGACCATCATGTCTTCTTAAAATATTCTCACATACCCCCTTCTTCTGCTTCTTTGACCAAAGGGACACTACCACATAAACCGGCCGTGACAGGAAAAAGGGGGAGGTTCGGGAGGGAAGCTCTTTTGACAACTCCTCTCAGGGGACTGGCAGGCTCCCAGTCAGGGGGGTTCTATATATAGCCCCCCAAACACCTTCCAGAAAGTTCCAAGGTCACCTGACCCTATAGGCCAATCACCTTTAACCTTCTCACCTCTGGAAGCTTCTCTAACATGTGACCCTGCTACACCAATAGAATAAGCCCTTTTAATAAATCCTTCATTATTAAATTCATAGCCGACACCACGGTCCCATGAGGCAAGGGGGGCCAAAATAGGCTGCCCCCGTTTTACCCCACATAGGACCATAGATATAAGGCTTAAAAAACACCAACCTGCAAACATGCCTAATAAATAAACCACTCCACACATATATATTTTTTTTCTATTGGATAAAAAATAGGCCACGGCCTGGTTTATTGGTTTTAACAAATTATATATAACTTCATAAACTTTATCATTTAAATAATTTCAAACCAATTCATCCAGAGTTCACCAAAACTCAACCCAGCCACTAAGACTCGGGCTGACCATCATGTCTTCTTAAAACATATTCTCTCATATCCCAACCGACAGGAGGGCTGTTTTTAAAATCAGCCCTCCTGTCACCATCACCCCAAACTGCGGCCTTTTCAATACATGTTTGCAGGTTGGGATTAAGGATATCTAATCCAACATCAGATAAATGTATGCCATCAAAACGATACATACCTTGAATGCCACCTTCCAGCTCAACATGACGGAATGAAAAAATCTGACACTAGAAATTTTACCATCGCTCTGTTAACTCTCTTGCAAACTTTCGCTAATGGCTTAAATGTAACTGATTCCAACCACCTCTACCTGGGTATTATTTCCGAAAATACCAACACTGTATTTGGTGAAACTATCTTCAAAAACTTAAATGTATCCTTCATATTGGACAATAAATTGAACATCTTCATTTTCCCAATATCATTTCCCCCCAAGTGAATTATAAGAATTTCAGGCAGGGGGAAAATAGCATAAAGTCTACCTAATTCATAAACTAAGTCACTCCAAACCATTCCTCTTCTCCCATACCAATTTACGGAAACTCTTTTCTGAGCCCAGAAGACAAAAGAATGTCCTACTATCCACACCGAGCAACAATTATCTGAAACAAAGTAAGTAATTAATAAAGGACGAATATACAGCTTATAAGAGTCAGTGCTCCATCTGCCTATCTTTTTAATGCTATTAGCCTTTAAACCAATTCTAGCAGCCTCTGTGGCTGCTCCTATTCTGAAAGAATACGTCGTTACCCTTAAATGATTCAAATTTAATTGACATAAACAATGTTGTAATATAACTCTAAATTGATAACCAGTTAAAGTTGAATCGTCACTGTGAATGAATAATAAATTAGATTCTCCCGACCTCAAATTCATATGTAATCTCAATGTCCGAACTGGACAAATACTTTCATACTGACACTTCTTTAAAGATATCTCCCAAAGGATCTGTTTTGCTAAATTTCAGAAACATTTTTACTCTTTCTTCCAATAACTGCACTTTGGATAACAAAATACCTGACCTTCCCACCCTAGATGGAGGTAGTAACTCTGAAAACCTGAATGCTGCAAAAAATGCCAGAGTAAAAACTGCATAGAACAAAATAGCTTCATATTCTGATATACATTTTAAACTTGTTACACTACATAGCTTTGATAATATCTCAGGTGTAGGGGTAAATGGTGTAGCGCTAATTTAGATACAAGGATTTTGAATTGCACAAAAGTATAAACCAAACAATCGTTCATAACACCATATGTCCAGAAGAGATATTAAAGAAATTCTCTAGTACACATCTATTGTATAAAAAAGTCTGAAGAATAATAAGGCTCCAACATAGATGGTAGTATTATACACCACGTGGATAGCAGATTGAAGGGAGTGCCACAGAAATGTTGAATCCCCCGTATGGAAGCAATGCAGGCTTACCGGAACCGTTGGACTCATAGAGACATACGTCCCCTGAGTCAGTAATGCTTGTATTGCCAACAGACAATGGAGTGGGGTCTCCCCGCAGACTGATGTGGGATCTAGATGTTGTTTCTAGGACTCTAGGCAAAACTCTTCCATATATAACTCAATCCATCACTCCGCTCTCCCGGCTCTGACGTGACCGAGAGGAGAGAGGGGGATGGATGGATGGCTGCAGCGCTGTGGGCTGGATGTGTAGTGCAGAGTAGAGACATCCAGCCATCCATCCATCCATGCTCAACCATCCCCACTACTCTGCAATGCTGTGCAATACTCTGCAAAGCCCCACATTACCCTGGAATACCCCACATTACTCTGCAATACCCCCACAATACTCTGCAAAGCCCCACATTACCCTGCAATACCCCGCCATACTCCGCCATACCCCGCCATACTCCGCCATACCCCGCCATACTCTGCCATACCCCACCATACCCCGCCATACTCCGCCATACCCCGCCATACTCCACCATACTCCGCCATACCCCGCCATACTCTGACATACCCCGCCAAACTCTGACATACCCCGCCATACTCCGACATACCCCGCCATACTCCGACATACCCCGCCATACTCCGACATACCCCGCCATACTCCGACATACTCTCACCATACTCCGACATACCCCGCCATACTCCGACATACCCCGCCATACTCCGCCATGCTCCGCCATACCCCGCCATACTCCGCCATACCCCGCCATACCCCGCCATACCCCGCCATACACCGCCATACTCCGCCATACCCCACCATACTCCTCAATACCCCGCCATACTCCGCAATACCCTGCCATACTCCACAATACCCCACCATACTCCGCAATACCCCGCCATACTCTGCAATACCCCGCCATACCCTGCCATGCTGAGCCATGCTCGGCTGTACTCGGCCTCTGTATGTGGCCAGGCTGTGGAAGTCTCACACATGTGGTATTGCTGTACTCAGGAGGAGTAGGAGAATCTATTTTGGGGTGTTATTTTTGGTATGTACATGTTATGTGGTAGAAATATTGTATAAATGGACAACTTTGTGTTAAAAAAAAAAAGCATTTTAACCACTTCCCGCCCGCCCGCCGGCCGTCATACAACGTTCTTGACTTTGTGCGGGGATATCTGAATGATGCCTGCAGCTACAGGCATCATTCAGATATCAGCTTTTTCAGCCGGCGATTCCCTACACCATGAGAATGATCATAGCGGCTGTTCCACTGCTTGATCGTTCTTACGGGAGGCGAGAGGGGATGTCCCCCCCTCCCGCGCTTCTACCGACTCACCGCTGCGATCGAAGCCAGGATAGTTTTTTTTTTTTTTAAATTTCAGGCTTCCCAGCCTAGAGGTGAGATGTGGGGTCTTATTGACCCCATATCTCACTGTAAAGAGGACCTGTCATGCCATATTCCTATTACAAGGATGTTTACATTCCTTGTAATAGGAATAAAAGTGGTGAAAATTTTTTTTTTTGGAAAAAAAGCATCAAACTAAAATAAATAAAGTAAAATGAACAATAAAAAAAGCGCCCCTGTCCCTGTGTGCTCACATGCAGAAGCGAACGCATGCGTAAGTCCCGCCCACATATGAAAACGGTGTTCAAACCACACATGTGAGGTATCACTGCGATCGGTAGAGCGAGAGCAATCATTTTGGCCCTAGACCTTCTCTGTAACTCAAAACATGTAACCAGTAACAAATTTTAAAGCGTGGCCTATGGGGATTTTTGAGTAGAAAAGTTTGGCGCCATTCCACAAGCGCGTGCAATTTTGAAAGGTGACATGTTGGGTATCTATTTACTCGGCATAACTTCATCTTTCACATTCTGCAAAAATATTGGGCTAACTTTACTGTTTTGGTTTTTGTAAAGCACAAAACAGTTTTTTTTCCAAAAAAAGCGTTAAAAAAATTGCTGCGCAAATACCGTGCGAGATAAAAAGTTGCAATGACCGCCATTGTATTCTCTAGGGTCTTTGCTAAAAAAATATATAATGTTTTGGGGTTCTATGTAATTTTCTAGCTAATAAATGATGATTTTTACATGTAGGAGAGAAATGTCAGAATTGGTCTGGGTGCTCCAGAACGCCTGAAGGTGCTCCCCTGCATGTTGGGCCTCTGTATGTGGCCACGCTGTGTAAAAGTCTCACACATGTGGTATCGCCGTACTCAGGAGTAATAGCAGGATGTGTTTTGGGGTGTAATTTGTGGTATGCATATGCGGTGTGTGAGAAATAACCTGCTAATATGACAATTTTGTGGAAAAAAAAAAGTAAAAAAAAAACCCTGATTTTGCAAAGAATTGTGGGAAAAAATGACAACTTCAAAAAACTCACCATGCATCTTTCTAAATACCTTGGAATGTCTTTTTTCCAAAAAGGGGTCATTTGGGGGGTATTTGTACTTTTCTGGCATGTTAGGGTCTCAAGAAATTAGAGCCGTCAGTACTTCAGGTGTGATCAATTTTCAGATATTCGCACCATAGCTTTTGGACTCTATAACTTTCAAAAAAACCAAATAATATCCACCGATTTGGGTTATTTTTACCAAAGATATGTAGCGGTATAAATTTTGGCCAAAATATATGAAGAAAAATTACTAATTTGCAAAATATTATAACAGAAATGAAGAAAAATGTATTTTTTTACAGATTTTTCGGTCTTTTTTTTTTTACGGCGCAAAAAATAAATAACCCAGCGGTGATTAAATACCACCAAAAGAAAGCTCCATTTGTGTGAAAAAAAGGACAAAAATTTCATATAGATACAGTGTTGCATGACTGAGTAATTGTCATTCAAAATGTGAGAGCACCAAAAGCTGAAAATTGGTCTGGTTAGGAAGGGGGTTTAAGTGCCCAGTTGTCAAGTGGTTAAAGAATTCCCAAAAGGGAATGACAGGTGGTGGATGAGTCAGAATTCGTTTGGTTCCTTTTTAGGGACTACCCCTAAAGGAGATACCCTAAAATTCAAAATGGAGGGTATTCAAAAGGATCTTCAATCCTACTGGCCCTCACTTCTTTAATGAATTTCTCTCTAACCAGATTAGGAAATTCCCTGTCTGATTTTAGATTATTCACTATCCTACAGCCCAAACCTTCAAAAGGGGGTGTAAATTAAAACCTTTAATTAACAACGTAGCCTTCTGCTGGTTTGGGTAAATTTTGACCCATGGTAGCATTCTTTGAAATTTAACTGGTGACACCACTTTTTGGAAAATTGTCTCTTTGGCCAGACTGTAATTTCTGAAAACATTTATGTACCAGGTGAGCACTGGAACAAAATGCACACTCGTGCTTGTATTTGCATGCATTCAGCCATTTACATTGGCTGTCATTGGATGCAAAACATAATCCTTTCCTGTAAGCTGTACCTGAATTTACATTTGCATTATTCACATTCTGGCGAGGTGGAAAAGGTTGCTTTAGAGGCAAAAATAAATTTAGCCACAGACTAACATCTTTTGAACCCCATTGGAGTCATGGTTGAACTGCCAGCTTCTGTCTAAAGCTTTCATCATAGGACAACCAGGAAAACCCACTGAAACGCCTATATGCTGCCAGAATGATGTCCATATGTTGAAATAGCAATTAACTCTTTTCCGGATATTTCTCACATAATAAGCTTGCATAAATGCAGAAAGCTTGTAACCAACTATAAAACAATTTTAAAACTGGTTCACGTTTATCCTCCTCAAATCTGTCATCTTTCTTGTCATTAGGGATGAGCTTCAAGTTCGAGTCAAACTCATGTTTGACTCGAACATCGGCTGTTCGCCAGTTGGCCAAACAGCGAACAATTTGGGGTGTTCGTGGCAAATTCGAAAGCCGCGGAACACCCTTTAAAAGTCTTTGGGAGAAATCAAAAGTGCTAATTTTAAAGGCTTATATGCATCGTATTGTCATAAAAAGTTTTTGGGGACCTGGGTCCTGCCCCAGGGGACATGTGTCAATGCAAAAAAAAGTTTTAAAAACGTCAGTTTTTTCGGGAGCAGTGATTTTAATAATCCTTAAATTAAAACAATAAAAGTGTAATATTCCTTTAAATTTCGTACATGGGGGGTGTCTATAGTATGCCTGTAAAGGGGCGCATGTTTCCCATGTTTAGAACAGTCTGACAGCAAAATGACATTTCAAAGGAAAAAAAGTCATTTAAAAATACTTGCGGCTATTAATGAATTGTCAGTCCGACAATACACATAAAAGTTCATTGATAAAAACGGCATGGGATTTACCCACAGGGGAACCCCGAACCAAAATTTAAAAAAAAAATGGCGTGGGGGTCCCCCTAAATTCCATACCAGGCCCTTCAGGTATGGTATGGATATTAAGGTGAACCCTTGCCAAATTTTTTTTTTTAAATGGCGTGGGGGTCTCCCTCAAAATCCATACCAGACCCAAAGGGTCTGGTATGGATTTTAAGGGGAACCCTGCGCCAAAATGAAAAAAAAATTTGGCAAGGGTTCACCTTAATATCCATACCATACCTGAAGGGCCTGGTATGGAATTTAGGGGGACCCCCACGCCATTTTTTTTTTAAATTTTGGTTCGGGGTTCCCCTGTGGGTAAATCCCATGCCGTTTTTATCAATGAACTTTTATGTGTATTGTCGGACTGACAATTCATTAATAGCCGCGTGGGGTCCCCCAAAAATCCATACCAGACCCTTATCCGAGCACGCAACCTGGCAGGCCGCAGGAGATGAGGGGGGGGACGAGAGAGCGCCCCCCCTGAACCGTACCAGGCCACATGCCCTCAACATTGGGAGGGTGCTTTGGGTAGCAGCCCCCCCAAAGCACCTTGTCCCCATGTTGATGAGGACAAGGGCCTCATCCCCACAACCCTTGGCCGGTGGTTGTGGGGGTCTGCGGGTGGGGGGCTTATCGGAATCTGGAAGCCCCCTTTAACAAGGGGACCCCCAGATCCCACCCCCCTGCGTGAAATGGTAATGGGGTACAAAAGTACCCCTACCATTTCACAAAAAAAGTGTCAAAAATGTTAAAAATGACAAGAGACAGTTTTTGACAATTCCTTTATTTAAAGTCTTCTTCTTTCCATCTTCTTCCTTCGGTTTCTTCCTCCATCTTCTTTTTCCTCTGGTTCTTCCTCTGATCCTCTGCTTCTTGCTCTGGTGTTCTCGTCCTTCCTGCGCGGCGTCTTAGCTTCGCCTCGCTTCGTTCTTGGGTTGCTCCTCATCCATGGGAGGCTCCCGCTGTGTGATGCTTCTCTTCTTCTGACACTTCTTAAATAACGGAGGTTGGGTCAACCCGGTGACCCCGCCCATTCTGAGGCACAGGGACTTGACGGGGACTTCCCTGTGGCTTTCCCCATACGTCAGAGGGGGCGGGGTCACCGGGTGGCCCCGCCCTCCATTATTTAAAAAGTGTCAGAAGAAGAGAAGCGTCACACAGCGGGAGCCTCCCACGGATGCGGAGCAGCCCAAGAACGAAGTGGGGAAGAAGACACCACGGAGGAAGATGCCGTATGAGAACACCGGAACAAGAAGCAGAGGATCGAAGGAAGAACCAGAGGAAGAAGAAGATGGAGGAAAAAACCGAAGGAAGAAGACCCGAAGAAGATGGAAATAAGAAGACTTTAAATAAAGGAATTGTCAAAAACTGTCTCTTGTAATTTTTAACATTTTTGACACTTTTTTTGTGAAATGGTAGGGGTACTTTTGTACCCCATTACCATTTCACATAGGGGGGGCGGGATCTAGGGGTCCCCTTGTTAAAGGGGGCTTCCAGATTCCGATAAGCCCCTCACCCGCAGACCCCCACAACCACCGGCCAAGGGTTGTGGGGATGAGGCCCTTGTCCTCATCAACATGGGCCGCTACCCCAAAGCACCCTCCCAATGTTGAGTGCATGTGGCCTGGTACGGTTCAGGAGGGGGGGGCGCTTTCTCGTCCCCCCTCTTTTCCTGCGGCCTGCCAGGTTGTGTGCTCGGATAAGGGTCTGGTGTGGATTTTGACGGGGACCCCCACGCCATCTTTTTTTAAATTTTGGTGTGGGGTTCCCCTATGGGGAAATCCCATGCCGTTTTTATCAATGAACTTTTATGTGTATTGTCGGACCGACAATTCATTAATAGCCGCAAGTAGTTTTAAATGACTTTTTTTCCATGTCATTTTGCTGTCAGACTGTTCTAAACACGGGAAACATGCGCCCCTTTACAGGCATACTATAGACACGACCCAGGTACGAAATTTAAAGGAATATTACACTTTTATTGTTTCACTTTAAGCATTATTAAAATCACTGCTCCCGAAAAAACGGCCGTTTTTAAACCTTTTTTATGCATTGATACATGTCCCCTGGGGCAGGACCCAGGTCCCCAAACACTTTTTATGTTCAAGTTCCATAGACTTTAATAGTGTTCGCGTGTTCGAACAAATTTTTTGCCTGTTCGCATGTTCTGGTGCGAACCGAACAGGGGGGTGTTCGGCTCATCCCTGCTTGTCATATCTTTGAGAAAAATCCTTCAAAGGAAGAATTGTCACTAAATCTATATAGTCTCCTTGCCATATGTTTTCCCTTATTTCTGGGGAAAGAACACATGGCATACATTCTTTACCTCTATTCTCCTTTACCTGCTTACCGTGAGGAGATTCTGCTGCCTGTGGAGTCAAATTTTTACACTGAACCACATTAACATTTTCACTGATAACTACCGACCAAACTCCTGCTGCCATATCCCCACTTCCCCCTGCCTTGTCAACTTGTATTTCATTTTCTTTACGTAAACTATGGATTAACTGCTCTAAAGATGTTGATAATGCAGACAGTTGGTTCATAGTATCCATCTTACCATTCACTAATACATTCTGTTGAACTTGTTGATTGTGCATAGGCGACTCACACCGCACAGAAATTGCGCTGCCGGCATTGTCTGCCCCTGCATTAGCTCCTCTGCTAGTCCCCTGAACTGCTATCTCTTCCTCTGCCTGCAGCCTCAGTGTGTCTCCCTCTCTGTATTGCCTCTGCAGCGATACTTCTCTTCCTTGTGATGGGAGACCTTGTCTCCGCCCACCTCTTCCTCTCCATGATACCTCAGAGTCCACCCTCCTTCTCCCCGCCTCAGAGGCCGACCTTCATCTTCTGTTTCCAGTGAGAGTGAGTATGCCCGGGCTGTAGCTCCTCCTCTGCTGCTGCCGTCTCTTACTGACCCTTCGTCCGTCCTCTTCCTCTCCCAGAATGCCGTCTCCCTGTCTCCCGCCCTCCGTTTCTACTTCCACCTGGTCTTCTCCCTCCATGGACATAACATGGCTGTGAAGGGGTTCTCCGCTGACCCACTCTCTTCCTTCTGCTACACCACCATTCACTCCACCTGCTTCAGATGACTCCTGACACGCAGGTAAGGCTAAGCAGCTCGGCAGCCATTCCTCTCCTCCCTCTGTTTCTGCTCTTTCTAGCAGCTGGTGAACTAAAGTTTTCATTATGCCAAGGTTGATTTTCTACCTCAGAGTTTGCTGCTTTGAAAACCTGCTGAAGCTCTTTTGACAACTCCTCTCAGGCGACTGGTGGGCTCCCAGTCAGGGAGGTTCTATATATAGCCCCCCAAACACCTTCCAGAAAGTTTCAAGTTCACCTGACTCTATAGGCCAATCACCTTTAACCTTCTCACCTCTGGAAGCTTCTCTAACATGTGACCCTGCTACACCAATAGAATAAGCCCTTTTAATAAATCCTTCGTTATTAAATTCATGCCGACACCACGGTCCCATGAGGCAAGGGGGGGCCAAGATAGGTTGCCCCCCTTTAACCCCACATTTCTTTATATTGGCTTTTGGAATTTACAAATGCAGCAATTTAGAAATCAGATGAAAGGTTTAGCGCTGGGGAAACACTTTTTGATAGATAAAAAGTGCATTTTATATACTACTAAATGGCTCAGACCAACATGAGGGACAAATGAGGAGGAATGAGGGACATTGCTCCAAATGAGGGACAGTCCCTCCAAATCAGGGAGCTATGACTACAGATGTTAGTGAGAGCTCGTAACATTATGGGATGATGCATACCTCCCAACATTTTGAGATGGGAATGAGGGACACCTACTAGCAAACATATATAAGCATAGGACACACCCCCTGCCACATCCCCTTAATGGAGAATTAACCAAAAAAAAGGTTAATTAAATCCACAAGGGCTTTTTTTAACCATTATTCCTTTATATTGGCTTTTAAAATGTACAAATGCAGTAATTTAGAAATCAGATGAAAGGTTTAGCGCTGGGAAACACTTTTTGATAGCTAAAAAGTGCATTTTATTTACATCTATATAGATCAGACCAAAATAAAGGACAAATGAGGAGGGACATTGCTCCAAATCAGGGACAGTTGGGAGCTATGCATGGATGTCCTATAGTCGGCAGGTGGTTAAATTCTGATTTTGGTGTGATCAGATGCTTTTAAGGGATCCATCTTCCATATCCAGTTATCTCTCCATTAAGAGGACCTGTCACTGCTTATTTTTATCACAAGGGATGTTTTCAAAAAAAGAGAGTGTAAAAAATAAAATAAATAAAATAAATAATAATAAAAATTAAAGTGTCCTGTCCCCCATGCTCACATTCAAAGACAAATGTACGCTTTTGTCCCAAATGCATACATAAACAGCTATCGCACAGCACCACGTCACAAGAGCAATAATTCTATCAGCAGACCTCCTGTTCACACCACAAAAACGCACTCCAGATTCGTTCTGGATGCCTTTTTAACACATTCCCAGTGCGGTTTTGATACGTTTATGGATGAATTCCAGATGATTTTTTTCCTCCTGTTTTTTATTCAGGTGTGTTTTTGTATTCCAGTGCATTCTGGTGCATTTTTGATGCATTTTACTGCGTTCCAGTACAATCCAGTGCAGGAAAAATGCAACATGTTCTACTTTTTTTTTCTGAAACTGGAACACCCTAGAACTGGTATGAACTATGCCTTTGGAAACCATTTCCACTTTCCAATGCATTTTTGATGCAGAAAAAAAGCACACTGAACTGCACGTGGTGTGAACTGGCCCTAACTCTAAAATGGTGACCTGTAAAGGCTTTTAAAGCATTACTTATGTAGACTTTTAAATACTGAGTGTGGCCACCATTCCACAAGTGCATGCAATTTTAAAGCGTGACACGTTGAGCATTTATTTACTTGATGTATCACCATCTTTTTAATGTTACCAAAAAATGGGGTATTATATTGTGTTTTTGTGCATTCAAATTAATTAAAGAGATTGTAAAGGCAGAAGGTGCATTCTATGCATTAAGATAAAAAAACTTTCTGTGTGCAGCAGCCCCCCCCCTATATATACCTGAGCCTCCACTTGATCCAGTGCTGTGTACAAGTGTCTAGGACGTTTGGGTCTCTCCCTCTTGATTGGCAGAGAAACAGCAACAACGCCATTGTCTCCTGCTGCTGTCAATCAAAGTCAGTTAGCCAATCAGGAGAGAGGGGGGCTGAACCGCAGCTCTGTGTCTGAATGGATACACAGAGCTGCTGCTCAGCTCGGGTGCCCCAATAGCAAGCTGCTTGCAGTGGGGGCACTTGACAGGAGAGAGGGGCCAGGAGCAAAAAAGAGGGATCCGGGAAGAGGAGGATCTGGGCTGCTCTGTGCAAAACCACACCTAAATAATAAAAACAGCTTCCCTTTATGTCCTCCTTAAGGTTCTCACAAAGGGAGATATCCTCCAGGAGGGTAAACTTCTATAGACATACAAGAAAGAAAAAAAGAAAAAAGGTGAAAAAAAAAACATATATAGGGACATCAACATGAAAAACATATAAAACACCTCCAACACAGGTAGTCCGGACACCAACCACCATTCACAGTGAACTTACAAACCATGAACCCATGTGTGGACATCAGTGCATAAATAGGAGAGGGGAATATCACCCTAATTCCAATGCAATCATGAGTTCCTGTGCAATTTCACTGTGAGCAGCCCCCCGGGGGCTCTCTTAAGAGCATAATATCCAACATGTGAACCAAAAAATTGTTAAAAGTTGTGGCTGCTGGAAAATGGTTGTTTGCTAGTTAGTGAAAAATAGAAATATCTCAATCTGGATAGTAGATATGGTATCACGGATTGAAATCCTGTTATGGCAAAGTGTTGTTATCTGCAGGTAATTGGTATTACTTCATAGTTGCTGATAGTCATTGCCTGCCATTGCATAATACAGCTATGGGCATGGATATTTCATATTGCAAATATCCTGAGAGCAGGACGCTCTAATCCAGTGTGTAGATAAATGATGGTCAAAGGGTTCACTTGTAGTGTAACAGCTGTGTGACCAACGCTGGATTGTTAACGCTGGATAACAGTCCAAGTGGCTAGTAAATACCTAAACAGTCCTGTAAATGAATTGAGACTATATAATTGGTCACACAGACTGTTCCAGGCAGCATGGTTTCACTAATTTGGCTAACACAAGGTAGGAGAGAAAGGAGATCTCAGTACTTTACCCTGCTCGGCTTGTTCGGTGTGGTCATTGGATGTACCGTCTCATCCTAGTGCGAATCACAGGCCCTTCAAATCAGCTGTCCTCATGGTAGTTCATTAGTGATGGGGCAAACTCATCCGCTCTTATCCATCCTTGGTAGATCCATTGAGGGTACTGGGCCTGTGTACATCTGGTAGTACCTGGTTTATTATGTTTAATGCTAAGTCACGTAAATGCTCACCTATCCAGAGGGGTCTGTTAGTTTTGCCGATATATATCTTTGGGCACAGACAGGTGAGCATATAAATTACTCTACTGGTTGCGCAGTTTATCAGGGACTATGGCTATATACCGGTGAGCTATTTGACTCACTATCGCCATTCAGAGATTTTGGTAACCTTCCATAGCATCTACGTTCTAGCATCAGATCACATAGCTATCTGTATCTGTGTAGTTAATGTCCTCTATGTTCTATCTCTCCGTCCCTGTGTGTTGTCTATGACTTAGCATTAAACATAAAAAAATGCACTGAATCGCTACCAGGGATGATGAGGACTAATGACTAAAAAGTGACGAAGTAAACACAGCACGTAAACACAGACATCATGTGTTAAGATCAATAAAGCTGGACAGGACAAAGATGCTCTGAACCTATAAGAGACGACACTATGGTAACATCTGGAACGATAAGCCAAACTTAAATTTAAGTGGACAGCTTCATGCAGAAAGCAGAAAAGTGAATTATGTTGTTATTTTGAAAATAGAGGGTGGTGCTGTCGGAACGGAATTGCCAATATAAGGAGACGACAGCCCCTAGCCCCGCCTAGTCCAGACGAAGCTACGCTAATTAGTTAGCAAAATGCGTTGAGGTCACAGAGGTCACGTGACGCCAACCTACGACAAGCCCTGCACTAACTACATGGGGAGATAGGAGACGTTGGAGACACTGCTTGCACGCCGGCAGCTTGCGCGCTGTTGGCCGGCTGCACGGAATGGGTATCGTACCCCACTAAGACTACCAGGTGTACACATGCCCAGTTTCCTCAATGGATCTACCAAGGATGGATAAGAGCGGATGAGTTTGCCCCATCACTAATGAACTACCATGAGGACAGCTGATTTGAAGGGCCTGTGATTCGCACTAGGATGAGACGGTACATCCAATGACCACGCCGAACAAGCCGAGCAGGGTAAAGTACTGAGATCTCCTTTCTCTCCTACCTTGTGTTATCCGAATTAGTGAAACCATGCTGCCTGGATCAGTCTGTGTGACCAATTATATAGTCTCAATTCATTTACAGAACTGTTTAGGTATTTACTAGCCACTTGGACAGTTATCCAGCATTAACAGCCCAGCGTTGGTCACACAGCTGTTACACTACAAGTGAACCCTTTGACCATCATTTATCTACACACTGGATTAGAGCGTCTTGCTCTCAGGACATTTGCAATATGAAATATCCATGCCCATAGCTGTATTATGCAATGGCAGACAAAGACTACCAGCAACTATGAAGTAATACCAATTACCTGCAGATAACAACACTTTGCCATAACAGGATTTCAATCCGTGATACCATATCTACAATCCAGATTGAGATATTTCTATTTTTCACTAACTAGCAAACAACCATTTTCCAGCAGCCACAACTTTTAATAATTTTTTAGTTCACATGTCGGATATTATGCTCTTAAGAGAGCCCCCGGGGGGCTGCTCACAGTGAAGTTGCACAGGAACTCATGATTGCATTGGAATTAGGGTGATATTCCCCTCTCCTATTTATGCACTGATGTCCACACATGGGTTCATGCTTTGTAAGTTCACTGTGAACGGTGGTTGGTGTCCGGACTACCTGTGTTGGAGGTGTTTTATATGTTTTTCATGTTGATGTCCCCATATATGTTTTTTTTTTTTTCTCCTTTTTTCTTTTTTTCTTTCTTGTATGTCTGTAGAAGTTTCCCCTCCCGGAGCATATCTCCCTTTGTGAGAACCCTAAGGAGGACATAAAGTGAAGCTGTTTTTATTATTTAGGTGTACTTTATTAATTTTTTTAACATCTCCCTAAGTTGGGCCCAATAAAATTTGATATTTTTATAGAAACATACCTAGGACAGACTTTTTGTTGCGGAAGTAGCCGCTTTGGGATGCTGGCAGACATACCAGGATCTATTTGTTTGTATGCTTTGGTTCTATGGCTACAGCAACAACACCATACTTTGGTGAACTAGATTAGGACGTGCGCAAATCACCCGTACCTATGGGTTATGTTTAGCAGACCCGTTTTTCTTTTTCTTTTGTTAGTTGGTTTCTTTGCAAAACCAACTGCACAGAGGAGGTAAGTGTAGTAATCTGACTGAACTGGAGTGACTCCATCTTTATAAGTTCATATAATGCCGCGTACACACGAGTGGACTTTACGGCAGGCTTGGTCCGGCGTACTGGATTTCGTCGGACAATTCAATCTTGTGTGGGCTTCAGCGGACTTTGTTTGCTCCAAAGTTGTACGGACTTAGATTTGAAACATGTTTTAAATCTATCAGACGGACTCTTCTTTCTAGCGGACAAACCGGTCGTCTGTGTGCTAGTCCAACGAACTCAAACTGACGCATGCTCTGAAGCAATTACAAGATGGAAGCACTCGGTCTGGTAAAACTAGCCTTCGTATTGAAGCTAGCACATTCCTCTTCTGTGATCTTTTAATACAGCGCTTTTTTTTATTTATAATGCGAGAGGAATGAAGTTGTTTTTCTGCTTTATATTCACACAGAGTTCTCACAAACTACTTTCTTCATGATTTATCCTCATGCCATGACTAATATGATATTTGTAAAAAGCCAGATCTCCATAAATAAAGTATTAAATTAGATTTTGGACTCATCTTTATTTTTTTTATTGATTTCAACACTTATCTATTTTACAATGTGTGCTAAATTATACAAACATTTATTTTTGTTTATTTTTTTTATATTTTCAAGTTACCACAATAACCTTATTATTTTGTGTTGTTTTAATGAACCTTAATGAGGTTGGTGTCCCTTGTTCATTAGACATAGGGGGGTTTATTTTCCAAAGGCAAATTCATTTTTCACTACAAGTGCAAATTCTACTTGTAATTGCACAGAAAGAGCATTTTGAAGTGCCTTCGCTGTAGATCTGAGGGGCACATGCAAGGAACCCCAAAAAAAAAAAAACTTTTTATTGCACATGATTGTATGATAAAATCAGCAGATCTTCATTTCATTTCAGCTCTTCCCCTCAGATTTACAGCGACTGCACTTCCAACAAGTGCACTTGCTGTGCAATTTCTAAAAAGAACTTTTCACTAGTACTTTTCACTTGATTTTAGAAATGATTTAGCCTTTTGGCAAAAACACACATAGGGGTTGATTTACTAAAGGGAAAAAGACTGTGCACTTTGCAAAGTGCAGTTGCCCTCTGCAAGAGCAGTTGCTCCAGAGCTTAGTAAATGAGCAGAAGCTCTGCTGACTTCCATCATCCAATCATGTGCAAGCAAAAATGCTGTTTTTTGAATTTTCCTTGCACAGAATTGGGTACTCTTTGCAAAGTCAAGCCTTACCTCATTTCATAAGCTCTGGAGCAATTGCACTTGCAGAGGGCAACTGCACTCTGCAAAGTGCACAGTCTATTTGCTTTTATTAAATCAACTCCGTAGTCTTTTTGACCTGTACCTGCCTACTCCCAAACAAAATGTCGTTTTGGAATCAAAACACATATAGTCAATAATGTAAGGTAACAAAAAAATCCCATATTTTGGTTAACAAAAAATTAGGAAGGCAACAGTGGAGACACTTTTAGAATCTGTGAAGCCTTTCATCCCCCAGGACACACATCAAGTTTTAGGACAAGAAAATTGGTATCTTGCGACTAGGGAGCACAGGGAGCACAGTCAGACCAGACAGAAACCAGGCAATCACTTTCGAGTCTTCCGTGGAGCCTTCACTGCATGCTTAGCTGCATCCTTCCTTCCACGCTTCTCTGCAGCCTTCCTCGGAGGCTGGGCCTCTGGTGGTGTACTTGGGGCAGGAGGAGGAGGAGGATGAGGAGTGGCTTCATCTGCCAGATACGTGGTAGCAGTAAGCTCCCCTCTCAAGCCCTTCTGATATGCCTGAAAAATCAAACCCTCACAGAGGAGGCGTTGGCCCTTTTCCAACTCCAGTGGAAAATCAATCTGCTGGCTATATAGGTGCCATACGCCTCCTCTGCATTGGGTGGTGTACTCAGGATTTGGCTTGCTTCACGTATGAGGGCTAGGGATTCCTCCTCAGTTTGGGTCATTCTCCTTGGCTTTTTGGTGAGAATGCGGAGGGGAGGCACCTGACACTCCGTGCGGCTTCTACTTGGCCCAGCCACAGCCTCCTCCTCTCTCCCACTGGGCAAGACCTCCTCCTCTCTCCCACTGGTTCAGGCCTCCTCCTGGCTGAGGTCATCCTGTGTCAAAAAAAGGGACATAGTTGTAATTTTGTTTTACGCAATCACACACAATTTTCAGCTCATGACTTGCAAATATAATTCTCAACAAATAGTAAAGCCTATCTATTTGACGCCACCATTATTTCAGGTGATCAACAAAATCTGAAGTACATAGGCGTGCGCACAGGGTGTGCCAGGTGTTCCTGGGCACACCCTAATTGCCTTGTGTGGTGCATATCCCCCCCTGTTTAGACCACTGATATTTCATCCCCCAAAAAAATGTTACAAAAGAAAATAATTTTTTGGAAAAGAAAATTAACAAAATTATACTGTCCACTGCCCTACTGACACCATCAGTACATATACACATGCATATGTATTTGAGCTTTGGGGTGCACACCCTAATGCAAGAGGCTGCGCACACCTATACAGAAGTATATTTTTGGCCACTACTGTCTAGTGATATGTCTACATATTAATATTTGTGATGAAGTCACTTTTTATGAAGCACTTAAAAATTTAACACGTTAACATCATTAATAACATTTACACAATCACAAATTCCACAAAAAAGGATACCTGGCTGAAGCTGGGCGCATCCACTTCATCAATGATGAAAAGGCCCAGTTCTTCCTGGGACTCCTCAGCTGGGGTGGAGGTGGATGGAAGGCTGGAGGGAAGAGTGGGGGGAAGGCTGGAGGGAAGGGTGGGGGGAAGGGTGGGGGGAAGGGTTGAAAGTGATTGCCTGGCTTCTGTCTGGTCATCCAGGAATCACATTTTGTGGTAGTACCACAACTTGGGGACATAAACTTGGTCGACTGCTGCTCCGGATCTGAGCGACTCCTGGATTTTATTGTGTTCCCACTTGTACATGTTTCGCAAGATACCAATTTTCTTGTCCACAAACTTGAGGTCTGCCTGGGGGACTTGAGTCTTCACAAATTCTAAAAGTGTGCCCAGTGTTGCCTTCCTTACATCTCTATTGTAATATAGTGGGTGTTTGACCTCCCACAGGTTTTTCTTTTCCTGATATAGGTCAATAAATCGCGACAAAAAATCTGCCTCTTTAAAGGGATTCATTGTTGCTGAAAGACAAGACACAAGATCAAAACTGTAATGTCAGTCACAACTCACAGGATTATTTGGTGAAGAATCTAGGGGACACATACACGCACACACACACACACCAAACACATTCACCAAACACACATACCCCCACTTTAATCTTACCTTCGTTTCTGACGCTCGCTACTTCTGCACGGACATACGTAGGCCATCGTAATAGCTTTATATACACTGCACATGTGTCATGCTCCGCCTGCGTCACCCACCCCTGACGTTCTTTAGTATGATTTGTCCCCGCCCCTTCACTCTTCGTTGCGCAGTGGGAGTATATAGATAAAGATGGCGGAGAGAATCAGTGGAAGTAGCGCGGAGGAAAGCCTGGAGCCACAACCATCCACATCCCAGAGGAGATATAAGGCCACCAACATGGCTTTTGAAGAGATGGTGGAGATGGTGTCCATATTGAGAAGGGAGGACTACGATGGCAAAAGGACCGTACACACCACCGAATATGCGTAAGGACAAAATAATGTCCTCAGTTGTCACCGCTCTAGAAGCAAAATTTGGCTTAAAATGGTCTAAAGAACAATTGAGGAAGTGGTGGTCTGACATCAAAAGTCGGGAGCCAGAACAATATTGGCGAATAAAGAAGCTGCTTAAAAAAAGTAAGTACTTGTTGTGTTTTCCTATTGAGATACTTTACTTGCATGTTGATCCATATTTTTTTAGTTTATACAGCATCGTTCGTAAAGACCGTTCTTTGTAAAATACATATGATACTTTAGAAAATGACGTTATTTTTTTGCCAAATACAATGGTACGAGGTTGGACATACATTTATGTCTTGATAATTTTTCATATTCCCAAAATTTGTTGATGTGGTGTAGATGTGTTGGAAAATATAATGCTTCTTCAAAAATGAGTCAGTGTAATGTAAGGACAGGACACAGCAGCTGGTTCCACATCTGGACTCACGAGCACTATAGTGTACTATGTGACCATAACTACATTTTTGAGGGGTAATACACATAGGAGATCATTTAGGTGTCTGCATCTGTGAAACTTGCCTGAAAATGTGCATTGTTTATAATTGTTGTTCAGAGGGAATGTTCATCCTGTCTTCAAAATTTTTGAGGACAAAAAAAGGCAATTGTCCACAACTCATAACCAACGTTTCATATTATTTTAAAAAATCTAAAATATCACTGTGTTTTAACTATACCTTTTGTTGAATTATCATAGGGGAGAAAAG
Source organism: Aquarana catesbeiana (assembly GCF_042186555.1). Classification (NCBI taxonomy): domain Eukaryota; kingdom Metazoa; phylum Chordata; class Amphibia; order Anura; family Ranidae; genus Aquarana; species Aquarana catesbeiana. Next base: position 44,650,577 of record NC_133329.1, read on the forward strand.
ACTCAGACAACAGTCCAAGGATCCCAGGACCCCCCCAAGTCACCAGCCTGAGGCTGAAGATAGCCCAAGCTCAAGACCATGCCCACCCAATGAACTGGAAGAAGGAGAGGTGGAGGAAGTGTGTGAGGTTTCAACCCCACCAAGTGAGTGACTGTCACCCCAGCTTAACCACTTGACGACCTCCTCACGCTGATGTACGTCAGCAGAATGGCACGGGCAGGCAAAATCATGTACCTGGTACGTGATTGCCTTCCCGCGGGCGGGGGGTCCGATCGGACCCCCCCCGGTGCCTGAGGCGGTCGCCGTTGGTCTGGCAGCGATCAGAGATGAGGGGGAGGCCATCCAATCGTGCCCCCCCCTCGATCGCTCCCAGCCAATGAGAATCCTCCCCTGCCTGTGTGTAGTACACACAGGCAGAGGATGTGATGTCATCTCTCCTCGGCTCGGCAGTTTCCGTTCCGGCGCAGAGGAGAGAAGACATCTGAGTAAGTGCACAAACACACACACGCACACACAGTAGAACATGCCAGGCACACTTTACACCCCCAATCCCCCCGATCGCCCCCCGATCACCCCCCAATCACCCCCCAATCACCCCTCCCCCCGTCACACTGACACCAAGCTGTTTTTTTTTTTCTGATTACTGCATGGTGTCAGTTTGTGACAGTTAGTGTGGTAGGGCAGTTAGTATTAGCCCCCTTTAGGTCTAGGGTACCCCCCTAACCCCCCTAATAAAGTTTTAACCCCTTGATCACCCCCCGTCGCCGGTGTCGCTAAGCGATCATTTTTCTGATCGCTGTATTAGTGTCACTGGTGACGCTAGTGAGGGAGGTAAATATTTAGGTTCACCGTCAGCGTTTTATAGCGACAGGGACCCCCATATACTTCCTTAAAAATGTTTTTTTTTTGTTTCACAAAACCTAATAAATGTTTTAACCCCTTGATTGCGCCCTAGTTAACCCTTTCACCACTGATCACCGTATAACTGTTATGGGTGACGCTGGTTAGTTCGTTTATTTTTTATAGTGTCAGAGCACCCGCCGTTTATTACCTAATAAAGGTTTAGCCCCCTGATCACCCGACGGTGAAATGCGTCGCCCCAGGCAGCGTCAGATTAGCGCCAGTACCGCTAACAACCACGCACGCAGCATACGCCTCCCTTAGTGGTATAGTATCTGAACGCATCAATATCTGATCCGATCAGATCTATACTAGCGTCCCCAGCAGTTTAGGGTTCCCAAAAACGCAGTGTTAGTGGGATCAGCCCCAGGCCCGGATTTACTCCCTTTGCCGCCCCAAGGCCGGGTCCTTCAATGCCGCCCCCCCCCCACACACACACACACACTATCATTCTCGTCCTTTATCGATGACTGCTACAATAGATCAATTAAAAACATATCTCCACTATATACTCCCCCCTCTATCATCTCTATATACTCCCCCCCTATCATCTCTATATACACCCCTCTATCGTCTCTATATACACCCCTCTATCGTCTCTATATACATCCCTCTATCATCTCTATATACACCCATCTATCATCTCTATATACACCCCCCCTCTATATACAGGTATACAGGCAGGCTAGGACGGTATACAGGCAGGCCAGGACAATATACAGGCAGGCTAGGACGGTATACAGGCAGGCCAGGACAATATACAGCCAGGCTAGGACGGTATACAGGCAGGCTAGGACGGTATACAGGCAGGCTAGGACGGTATACAGGCAGGCTAGGACAATATACAGGCAGGCTAGGACGATATACAGACAGGCTAGGACGATATACAGGCAGGCTAGGATGGTATACAGGCAGGCTAGGATGGTATACAGGCAGGCTAGGATGATACACAGGCAGGCTAGGACGATATACAGGCAGGCTAGGACAGTATACAGGCAGGCCAGGACGGTATACAGGCAGGCCAGGATGGTATACAGGCAGGCCAGGACGGTATACAGGCAGGCCAGGACGGTATACAGGCAGGCCAGGACGGTATACAGGTAGGCCAGGACGATATACAGGCAGGCTAGGACGGTATGCAGGCAGGCTAGGATGGTATACAGGCAGGCTAGGACGGTATACAGGCAGGCTAGGATGGTATACAGGCAGGCTAGGATGATATACAGGCAGGCTAGGATGGTATACAGGCAGGCTAGGACGATACACAGGCAGGCTAGGACGATACACAGGCAGGCTAGGCCTGTATACAGGCAGGCTAGGACGATATACAGGCAGGCTAGGATGGTATACAGGCAAGCTAGGACGGTATACAGGCAGGCTAGGATGGTATACAGGCAGGCTAGGCTCTAGCCTAGGGGAGAGAGAGAGAGAGAGAGAAGGTGATGATCATGAGGAAGAGAGGGGGGGGAGAAGGTGCACAGCACAAAGGGGTTATTCTGGGGGTCTCCTTCACCAATTATGCTCTCCCATTCAGGCTGGTCTCCCCCAGGGCTGTGGCAGCTATTGTTTGAAAACAGAACTCCCCTCAAAGCACAGTACAGTGCATTGCATGCATGTGGCTGGAGTGTGGGTGGGCACAAATGGGAGGCAGAGTACTGGATTGGACAAGCAGTGCAGTGAGGGAGGGGTTAGGAAGACAGTGGAGACTGAACACAGCCCGACTCCTGCACAAGCTGGCTTTCCACGCTCTCACTATATCACTGTGACAGGATGCCAGAGGCTGTGGAGCGCCGGAGTTAGAGGGGAATAGCTATCCTTGATCTCCACTCCATACAAGTCTTGCTGCCTGGGGGAGAAGATGCTCCTCCCGCAGCTGCCCACAGACTCCGCCCCCTGCTCTCCTTTCTAGTCAGAACAGCTTGTTAATCCTCATCCCCGCCCTGCTCATACAGAGCTCCGAATGATGTTAGTGCAGGGGGGCGGCCGCAAAAGCCGAGAAGTCGCCGCAGGAGCGGTGCCGCCCCTGCACTACTGCCTCCCCGAGGCCTGGCCTCGGTGGCCTTGTGGGAAATCCGGCCCTGATCAGCCCAGATACCTGCTAGCACCTGCGTTTTGCCCCTCCACCCGGCCCGGCCCAGCCCAGCCCACCCAAGTGCAGTATCGATCGATCACTGTCACTTACAAAACACTAAACGCGTAACTGCAGCATTCGCAGAGTCAGGCCTGATCCCTGCGATCGCTAACAGTTTTTTTGGTAGCATTTTAGTGAGCTGGTAAGCACCAGCACCAAGCAGCGTCAGGTTAGCGCCAGGTCAGATCTATACTAGCGTCCCCAGCAGTTTAGGGTTCCCAAAAACACAGTGTTAGCGGGATCAGCCCAGATACCTGCTAGCACCTGCGTTTTGCCCCTCCGTCCGGCCCAGCCCACCCAAGTGCAGTATTGATCGATCACTGTCACTTACAAAACACTAAACGCATAACTGCAGCGTTTGCAGAGTCAGGCCTGATCCCTGCGATCGCTAACAGTTTTTTTGGTAGCGTTTTGGTGAACTGGCAAGCGCCAGCAGCCTAGTACACCCCGGTCGTAGTCAAACCAGCACTGCAGTAACACTTGGTGATGTGGCGAGTCCCATAAGTGCAGTTCAAGCTGGTGAGGTGGCAAGCACAAGTAGTGTCCCGCTGCCACCAAGAAGACAAACACAGGCCGTCGTGCCCATATTGCCCTTCCTGCTGCATTCGCCAATCCTAATTGGGAACCCACCACTTCTGCAGCGCCCATACTTCCCCCATTCACATCCCCAACCAAATGCAGTCGGCTGCATGAGAGGCATTTTCTTTATGTCCTCCCGAGTACCCCTACCCAACGAACCCCCCAAAAAAGATGTTGTGTCTGCAGCAAGCGTGGATATAGGCGTGACACCCGCTATTATTGTCCCTCCTGTCCTGACAATCCTGGTCTTAGCTTGGGGTGTCTACTTTCTAAAATGGGGTCATTTGGGGGGGTTTTGTGCCATCTGGGCATTCCATGGCCTCCGAAACTGTGATAGGCAGTGAAGAGTGAAATCAAAAATTTACACCCTTAGAAATCCTGAAGGCGGTGATTGGTTTTCGGGGCCCCGTACGCGGCTAGGCTCCCAAAAAGTCCCACAAATGTGGTATCCCCATACTCAGGAGAAGCAGCTAAATGTATTTTGGGGTGCAATTCCACATATGCCCATGGCCTGTGTGAGCAATATATCATTTAGTGACAACTTTGTGCAAAAAAAAAATTGTCACTTTCCCGCAACTTGTGTCAAAATATAAAATATTCCATGGACTCAACATGCCTCAAAGCAAATAGCTTGGGGTGTCTACTTTCCAAAATGGGGTCAATGACCCCATTTTGGAAAGCAGACACCCCAAGGAAATTGCTGAGAGGCATGTTGAACCCATTGAATATTTTTTTTTTGTCCCAAGTGATTGAATAATGACAAAAAAAAAAATATTTACAAAAAGTTGTCACTAAATGATATATTGCTCACACAGGCCATGGGCCTATGTGGAATTGCACCCCAAAATACATTCAGCTGCTTCTCCTGAGTACGGAGATACCACATGTGTGGAAATTTTTGGGAGCCTAGCCGCGTACGGGGCCCCGAAAACCAATCACCGCCTTCAGGATTTCTAAGGGTGTAAATTTTTGATTTCACTCCTCACTACCTATCACTGTTTTGAAGGCCATAAAATGCCCAGATGGCACAAACCCCCCCAAATGACCCCATTTTGGAAAGTAGACATCCCAAGCTATTTGCTGAGAGGCATGTTGAGTCCATGGAATATTTTATATTTTGACACAAGTTGCGGGAAAGTGACACATTTTTTTTTTTTTTTTGCACAAAGTTGTCACTAAATGATATATTGCTCACACAGGCCATGGGCATATGTAGAATTGCACCCCAAAATACGTTTAGCTGCTTCTCCTGGGTATGGGGATACCACATGTGTGGGACTTTTTGGGAGCCTAGCCGCGTACGGGGCCCCGAAAACCAATCACCGCCTTCAGGATTTCTAAGGGTGTAAATTTTTGATTTCATTCTTCACTGCCTATCACAGTTTCGGAGGCCATGGAATGCCCAGGTGGCACAAACCCCCCCAAATGACCCCATTTTGGAAAGTAGACACCCCAAGCTATTTGCTGAGGGGCATGGTGAGTATTTTGCAGCTCTCATTTGTTTTTGAAAATGAAGAAAGACAAGAAAAAACATTTTTTTTTCTTTTTTCAATTTTCAAAACTTTGTGACAAAAAGTGAGGTCTGCAAAATACTCACTATACCTCTCAGCAAATAGCTTTGGGTGTCTACTTTCCAAAATGGGGTCATTTGGGGGGGGTTTGTGCCACCTGGGCATTCCATGGCCTCCGAAACTGTGATAGGCAGTGAAGAGTGAAATCAAAAATTTACGCCCTTAGAAAGCCTGAAGGCGGTGCTTGGTTTTCGGGGGCCCGTACGCGGCTAGGCTCCCAAAAAGTCTCACACATTTGGTATCCCCGTACTCAGGAGAAGCAGCAGAATGTATTTTGGGGTGTAATTTCACATATTCCCATGGCATGTTTGAGCAATATATCATTTAGTGACAACTTTGTGCAAAAAAAAAAAAATTGTCTCTTTCCCGCAACTTGTGTCATAATATAAAATATTCCATGGACTCGACATGACTCTCAGCAAATAGCTTGGGGTGTCTACTTTCCAAAATGGGGTCATTTGGGGGGGTTTTGAACTGTCCTGGCATTTTATGCACAACATTTAGAATCTTATGTCACACATCACCCACTCTTCTAAGCACTTGATGACAAAGCCCTTTCTGACACTTTTTGTTTACATGAAAAAATTATTTTTTTTTTGCAAGAAAATTAACCCCCAAACATTATATATTTTTTTAAAGCAAATGCCCTACAGATTAAAATGGTGGGTGTTTCTTTTTTTTTTTTCACATAGTATTTGCGCAGCGATTTTTCAAACGCATTTTTTGTGGAAAAAACACACTTTTTTAAATTTTAATGCACTAAAACACACTATATTGCCCAAATGTTTGATGAAATAAAAAAGATGATCTTAGGCTGAGTACATGGATACCAAACATGACATGCTTTACAATTGCACACTAACGTGCAGTGGCAACAAAATAAATACATTTTTAAAAGCCTTTACAGGTTACCACTTTAGATTTACAGAGGAGGTCTACTGCTAAAATTACTGCCCTCGATCTGACCTTCGCGGTGATACCTCACATGCATGGTGCAATTGCTGTTTACGTTTGACGACAGACCGCCGCTTGCGTTCGCCTTAGCGCGAGAGCAGGGGGCGACAGGGGTTCTTTTTTTTTTTTTTTCTTTATTATTTTTTTGCTATTTTTAAACGGTTCCTTTCATTTTTTTTTTTTTTTTTTATAATTTTTATTGTTATCTCAGGGAATGTAAATATCCCCTATGATAGCAATAGGTAATGACAGGTACTCTTTTTTGAAAAAAATGGGGTCTATTAGACCCTAGATCTCTCCTCTGCCCTCAAAGCATCTGACCACACCAAGATCGGTGTGATAAAATGCTTTCCCAATTTCCCAATGGCGCTGTTTACATCCAGCAAAATCTAAGTCATGAAATGCTCGTAGCTTCCGGTTTCTTAGGCCATAGAGATGTTTGGAGCCACTCTGGTCTCTGATCAGCTCTATGGTCAGCTGGCTGAATCACCGGCTGCATTCTCAGGTTCCCTGTTGAGACAGGAGAGCCAGAGAAAAACACGGAAGACGGTGGGGGGGCATTCCCTCCCACGGCTTGTAAAAGCAGTCTAGAGGCTAATTAGCCGCTAGGATTGCTTTTACATGAAAGCCGACCGCTGGCTGAAAAGAATGATACCAAGATGATACCTAAACCTGCAGGCATCTTTCTGGTATAACCACTCAAAGTCGTGAATGCCGTACCTGAAGAAAAAAAATGGTTAACAATAAAACACAGTAAACGGTAAAGTATAAAAAATTGCATACCTGAAAAACAAACATGATAAAACATAATAACAATAAAACATTGCAGAATAGAATACAGTAAAAAAGAGCAGAACAATAGAGAGAGAGAATAGAGAGAGAGGATAGAGAGAGAGAATAGAGAGAGAACAATAAAACGACAACTATTTTTTTTAATTTTATATATATATATATATATTTTTTTTTTTTTACACTTTTTTTGTAACTAACTTTTATAACTGTAACCGGTTCCAGGTTCGGGTCTCTCAAAATGCGATGGCATCTTGGGAGACCCTGTGAAAGTGTGCCTAGTCTGTACTATGCTGTACCCTACGCTAACACTCAACTAGTGTATGGTAGCGTTCAAAACATTCACCAATGCAAAGACCAGGATTGTCAGGACTGGAGGGACAATAATAGCGAGTGTCACGCCTATATCCGCGCTTGCTGCAGACACGACATCTTTTTTGGGGGGGTTCGTTGGGTAGGGGTACTCGGGAGGACATAAAGAAAATGCCTCTCATGCAGCCGACTGCATTTGGTTGGGGATATGAATGGGGGAAGTACGGGCGCTGCAGAAGCGGTGGGTTCCCAATTATTAGGATTGGCGAATGCAGCAGGAAGGGCACTATGGGCACAATGGGCCTGTGTTTGTCTTCTTGGTGGCAGCGGGACACTACTTGTGCTTGCCACCTCACCAGCTTGAACTGCACTTATGGGACTCGCCACATCACCAAGTGTTACTGCAGTGCTAGTTTGACTACAACCGGGGTGTACTAGGCCGCTGGCGCTTGCCAGTTCACCAAAACGCTACCAAAAAAACTGTTAGCGATCGCAGGGATCAGGCCTGACTCTGCGAACGCTGCAGTTATGCGTTTAGTGTTTTGTAAGTGACAGTGATCGATCGATACTGCACTTGGGTGGGCTGGGCCGGGCGGAGGGGCAAAACGCAGGTGCTAGCAGGTATCTGGGCTGATCCCTCTAACACTGCATTTTTGGGAACCCTAAACTGCTGGGGATGCTAGTATAGATCTGATCAGATCAGATATTGATCCGTTCAGATACTATACCGCTAAGGGAGGTGTACGGTGCGTGCGTGGGTGTTAGTGCTACTGGCGCTAACCTGACGCTGCCTGGGGCTGGTGCTTGCCAGTTCACCAAAACGCTACCAAAAAAACTGTTAACGATCGCAGGGATCAGGCCTGACTCTGCGAACGCTGCAGTTATGTGTTTAGTGTTTTGTAAGTGACAGTGATCGATCGATACTGCACTTGGGTGGGCTGGGCTGGGGTGGGCGGAGGGGCAAAACGCAGGTGCTAGCAGGTATCTGGGCTGATCCCACTAACACTGCGTTTTTGGGAACCCTAAACTGCTGGGGACGCTAGTATAGATCTGATCGGATCAGATATTGATTCGTTCAGATACTATACCACTAAGGGAGGTATACGGTGCGTGCGTGGGTGTTAGCGGTACTGACGCTAACCTGACGCTGCCTGGGGCTGGTGCTTGCCATTTCACCAAAATGCTACCAAAAAAACTGTTAGCGATCGCAGGGATCAGGCCTGACTCTGCGAACACTGCAGTTATGCGTTTTGTAAGTGACAGTGATCGATCGATACTGCACTTGGGTGGGCTGGGCTGGGCCGGGCCGGGCGGAGGGGCGAAACGCAGGTGCTAGCAGGTATCTAGGCTGATCCCGCTAACACTGCGTTTTTGGGAATCCTAAACTGCTGGGGACGCTAGTATAGATCTGATCGGATCAGATATTGATCCGTACAGATACTATATCACTAAGGGAGGCGTATTCTGCGTGCGTGGGTGTTAGCGGTACTGGCGCTAATCTGACGCTGCCTAGGGCGACGCATATCACCGCCGGGCGATCGGGGGATCTAAACCTTTATTCGGTAATAAATGGCGGGTGCCCTGACACTATAAAAAATAAACAAACTAACCAGCATCACCTGTAACGGTTATACGTGATCAGTGGTGAAAGGGTTAACTAGGGGGCAATCAAGGGGTTAAAACATTTATTAGGTAGTATATGGGGGTCCCTGTCACTATAAAACACTGACCAGTAACACTAATACAGCGATCAGAAAAATGATCGCTTAGTGACACTGGCGACGGGGGGTGATCAAGGGGTTAAAACTTTATTAGGGGGGTTAGGGGGGTACCCTAGACCTAAAGGTGACAGGGAGGGGGGAGGAGTGATTGGGGGGTGATTGGGGGGTCATCGGGGGGCGATCGGGGGGGATCAGGGGTGTTTTGTGTGCCTGGCATGTTCTACTGTGTGTGTAGTGTTTGTGCACTCACATAGATGTCTTCTCTCCTTGGCGCCGGAACGGAAAATACCGAGCTGAGTAGAGATGACATCATTTCCTTTGCTGCTGTTTAGCATACAGCAGCAAAGGAAGATTCTCATTGGCCGGCGGCGATCGCGAGGGGGGCCACGAACGGATGGCCTCCCCCTCACCTCTGATCGCCGGGGGACAAAAGAGGACCGCCTCGGGCATCGGACCCCCCACCCGCGGGAGGCAGATCACGTAGATGTATGTGATTTTGCCTGCCCGTGCCGCCTTGCTGACGTACATCGGCGTGAGGCGGTCCTTAAGTGGTTAATAACGTTAAACCGAAAAAAATATTTTTTTAAAAAAAATATATATTATAAAAAAAAAAAAAAGTTTAAAAGAATGCAACTTTCAATGTGCACACAGAACAAAATGTTTTTACTACTACAATGTGTGTGGCTGATTATTTCTCAATAATGTTTTTTTTAATTTTTTTTTTTAAATAATTCACATATCGCTCACGCACTTGACGTGTGGTTCGGGGGGCCAAGCCAATACGGCCAATTTCTAGGCCTGTCATTGTTTCATCTTGTACAAGTCCGGCCTCAGGCCCAACAGAGGTAATATATGTCGCAGAATGTCTACATAAAAAGTTATGTAGGATGCAGCAAGCAAGTATGACGTAATTAATTTTATAGTCCGCCAGAATTATTGCTGAAAGGAACAAACGGAACCAGCTGGCCAGAATCCCAAAGGCATTCTCCACAACTCTTCTTGTTCTGGCCGGTAATTAAATACCCTCCTCTCAAGGGTGAGTGTCCTTTGGGGAAACTGCCTCATCAAGTGCTCACCGAGAGCAAATGCTTCATCAGCGATAAAAACTGAGGGGAGTCCATCAACATTCTGGTCATCAGGTGGCAATCCCAGGCCACCAGTCTGGAGACGCTGGCACAGCTCAGTCTGTGCAAAGACTCCTCCGTTAGACATCCTGCCGTTCTTCCCCACATCCACAAACAGAAAGTCCAAATGTGCCGAGACCACCGCCACTACACTATGGAACCCCTTATAGTTGTAGAAATAAGACCCCGAATGCGGTGGTGGCACAATGCGGACATGCTTCCCGTCAATCGCCCCGACACAGTTGGGAAAGTCCCAACGGTCAGCAAACTGGGAGGCCACAGTCTGCCATTTCTGTGTACTGGAAGGAAACTGTGGAGTGAAAAAACAAAACAAAAATTAAGATAAGGACTTTTAAACATAACTTGGATATCAGATTACACAAAAACATTAGTGAACAACAGCAGTCAAACATTATTAATATGTGTGTTTGTAATTTAAATTACAAAAAACATAAGGCCCACTTATAAGATTAATCACCCCCTCTGATGGCCCATTGATCAATTTGAATGTGGGGGGGTAAAATTAGGTTATGAAACACATCTGACAGTTTTGAACATTTGAGTGGGTGGTGGAGGGGTTCTAATTAGGGTCCAAAACACACCTGACAGTTTTAAACATTTGAGGGGGTGGGGGAGGGGTTCTAATTAGGTTAAGAAACACACCTGACAGTTTTAAACATTTGAGGGGTGGGGGAGGGGTTCTTATTAGGGTCCAAAACACACCTGACAGTTTTAAACATTTGAGGGGGTGGGGGAGGGGTTCTAATTAGGTTAAGAAACACACCTAACAGTTTTAAACATTTGAGGAGTGGGGGAAGGATTCTAATTAGGGTCCAAAACACACCTGACAGTTTTAAACATTTGAGGGGGTGGGGGAGGGGTTCTAATTAGGGTCCAAAACACACCTGACAGTTTTAAACATTTGAGGGGGTGGGGGAGGGGTTCTAATTAGGTTAAGAAACACACCTGACAGTTTTAAACATTTGAGGGATGGGGGAGGGGTTCTAATTAGGGTCCAAAACACACCTGACAGTTTTAAACATTTGAGGGGGTGGGGGAGGGTCAAACAAGACAATGGAGCAGACAATATAGATTGTTTAAGGGACTATAGGCTAGAGATATAAATGGACCCAGGATTGCATGGTGGGGAGGTTATTGAAGGTAAATATGCATGTAGGGCAAAAAATGATTAATGTCCAAAAACAGGCATGCATGAAGATAAAGGGGACATTCACAGCATATTCCAAGCATGGCAATTAGGTAAGGAGGACATTTAGACAATACATTAGCAAACATTTAATACATATCATGTAATGTTAAAGGATAAAACTTACCTTCTTATAGTCCTTCTGCAGGACCTGAATGATGGCAGAACAGGTCTCTGGGATTATGATCCCCAGAGCCTGGGGGGAGATGCCTGTCGATAACTTCAAGTCCTGAAGACTTCTCGCAGTCGCCAAGTAACGTAACGTGGCAACTAGCGTCTGCTCTGCACTGATGGCTTGCCTCATGGAGGTATCCTGCCTGCTGATATAGGGGGTCAGCATAGCCAGCAGACACTCAAAAACGGGGTCCGTCATCCGGAGATAATTCCTGAAATCCTCAGGATTATTCTCACGGAGCTCACGGAGCAAAGGCATATGCGAAAATTGGTCACGCTGGCAACCAATTCTTCATCCATGAACTCCTCCTCGCCCTGTTCATGGACTGGACTCGGGTCAAAGTATTAACCCCAACACCAAGTCCCCACGCAGCACAAACTCGAGAACGAGTACGTCCACGTGACATGGCTTCAAAACGGTCGGCTGGTCAAACAAACAAACTTATAACAAACGCACTGAAGAACAGCAAGGCCTATGAAGAATGACCTGAAAATCAGGAACGAGCGGACCAGAACGGCCTGCAAGGCAGGTTACGAACTGACCAACACGCACTGAAAAGCAGATACAAACCTCACAAGCACAAACTGAACCATAGAAAACGATCTAAATAAGCTGAAGTGTGAAAAGCGCAAATCGTCTCTAACTAAACTTCTACTAACACAAGATAAACACGAGATTAGCAGAAGGAGCCCAAAGGGTGCCGTTGTTGGGCTTGAACTTCCTTTTTATAGTCCCGTCGTACGTTCTGTACGTCACCGCGATCCAAACCAGCGGACTTTTGCAGTGATCGCGTGTGGCCAAGTCCGTCCCTTTTTAAGTCCGGCGCAAGGAGCCGACAAAGTCCGGCGAAAAGTCCGCCGAGCAAAGTCTCGTGTGTACGCGGCATAAGATTAACTTGGGTTAATCTGCTAGTTAATTTAAGTTCTGTATTCACAGACTAATGCCCCGTACACACGGCCGGATTTTCCGATGGAAAATGTCCGATCGGAGCGTGTTGTCGGAAATTCCGACCGTGTGTGGGCTCCATCGGACATTTTCCATTGGATTTTCTGACACACAAAGTTGGAGAGCAGGAGATAAAATTTTCCGACAACAAAATCCGTTGTCGGAAATTCCGATCGTGTGTACACAAATCTGACGGACAAAGTGCCACGCATGCTCAGAATAAATAAAGAGATGAAAGCTATTGGCCACTGCTCCGTTTATAGTCCCGACGTACGTGTTTTACGTCACCACGTTTAGAACGATCGGATTTTCCGACAACTTTGTGCGACCATGTGTAGACAAAACAAGTTTCAGCCAACATCCGTTGGAAAAAATCCTAGGATTTTGTTGTCGGAATGTCCGAACAAAGTCCGACCGTGTGTACGCCTATAACAGTTTTTGCAAGGCACACATATAGGAAAATATAGCTTACAGCAGCATCTTTCTATATAAAGTTTTTGTGGTAAGAGATGTCTGGGCCCTTTCCTGTGTAATGAGACATGAGACATGAAACGGGGAAGCAGGACACATGACTATGAGTCATGAAAGCAGATGGCATAATTAATGATATGCAATGATATGTAATGATGTGTAATGTACACCTCTGTATTGATAACGTATATAAGTTGTATACCCGCCCAGATTTTAATTAGATAGCTTTGAACATCGACTTTGACTCATCTCTTCTTGTGTTCAGAAAGAAGCTATCTCACCAGTACTGGGAGGGTCTTGTGAGTGTGGTAATTGCCGTGATTATACCTAGCTGGTCTTGTCAAGTATATAGAAACACAGTTTCATTCCCCTTCAGTTTTGGAGGCACTGCTGAGATTTTTGGATTTAGGACTGAATTTAGGTAAGGCTCACCTGTGGCAAGGTTCTTCTTGCCTCAGCTCTGATAAAACCTTAGTCTTTTAAAAAAAAAAAAAAAAATGAAGTGTGAGACGGACCATGTGGATCTGGCTTTAGGTAAGCCTTTTAAGAAGTTTAAAATGTTGTGTGTCTTTTGGGAAGCCCCTGGCTTTAGGTAAGACTTTTAAGAAGTTTAAAACATAATATTACGCTCCTTTTTGGTGAAGGAGAAGAATAAGTTAAGTTCCTGACCAGAGCACTTTTTGCGATTCGGCACTGCGTCGCTTTAACTGACAATTGCGCGGTCGTGCGATGTGGCTCTCAAACAAAATTGACGTCCTTTTTTCCCACAAATAGAGCTTTCTTTTGGTGGTATTTGATCACCTCTGCGATTTTTATTTTTTGCTATATAAACAAAATAAGAGCGATAATTTTGAAAAAAACGCATTATTTTTTACATTTTGCTATAATAAATATCCCCCAAAAATATATAAAAAAAACATTTTTTTTCCTCAGTTTGGGCCGATCGTATTCTTCTACATATTTTTGGTAAAAAAAATCGCAATAAGCGTTTATTGATTTGTTTGCGCAAAAGTTATAGCGTTTACAAAATAGGGGATAGTTTTATGGCATTTTTAGTCATAATTTTTTTTACTAGTAATGGCGGCGATCAGCGATTTTTATTGTGACTGCGATGTTATGGCAGACATGTCGGACATTTTTGACACATTTTTGGGACCATTGTCATTTATACAGAGATCAGTGCGATTAAAAATGCACTGATTGAATGGGCTACATTCCTCTCTGGGCGTGACCGGATGCTGAGGTGAGGGAGAGAGGCGCAGCCGGACCCAGTCCCTGCTCAATCCCTGGTCTCATGCTGGAAACCTCAGGGTAAAGCGGAAGGGGAGATGCTGCTGGATCAGCCTCGTGGAGCCTGCCTTCTCTAGGGAGATAGACGCGGCCGAAGGAGCGGAGGAGAACCGGTGTCAGCAGTGGAGTAATCCCGGCGCTCGAAGCTCTCCCGGGAGGACTGACAGCTGTGCGCCACCTGTGTGAGAGAGAGGGGGGCGCGCCTGCCTGGGATAGAGCGTGAGCAGTGAGGGCAGCCGTGTGAATCGAGCCGACCTGTGCCTCTTCAGCCCTGAACCGGAGGGGTGAGTGACCCGCAACAGCGAGAGCTGAAGGACAATGTGGGAGGGCTGATGTCAATCTGGGTAGCAGTGTGAATAGCAATTTGAACCCCCTTAGTGTGACGGGACATTTATCATTGCACAACCAGTGGAGAGCGAGGACGTGGCAGCCCCCGCTGAGGGATATACACTGACGGGTACACACTGATCATAAATTGCTCACCATGACCAGAAAGAAGGGGCAGGAGGAGGCATCAGCACAGGAGGGCACAGGGGCTCTAGCACAGCGAAACCCCAAAGAAAAAGGAAGCCAGGTAGCTGCCAAATTGGAGCGATTCGCCCATACACCGAATCAACTGGCAAGTACGACACCTAAAAAGAGCAGCCATGTAGGGGGGACCCGACACCAAACTAGCCAGACCGGGAGGAGAAGCCTAGCTCCTACGGGAGGTACAGGTGTCAATGTACCATTGGATCCAGGGGCGTGCGGTGCGGCGGTGGGGGGTTCTGGCTTGACAATGGAAATGGGAGAAGGTGGAGTAGTTCCAATAGTTGAGAAGGGGCCGTCACTGAGAGACATTTTCCTAGCAGTAAATAGCTGTAAGGTATCTATCACTGTCTTATCAGCGCAATTGGAAAGCTTTAAAGATGAATTACTGGCGGTAAAAAATGATATGCAGGTGGTCTGCACTCGAACAGCAGCCCTGGAAGACAGGATTAGCCAGATGGAGGATGATGTTTTTCCTTTAAGACAGGAAGTCTCAGTTATGAAAAAACAACTTAATGAATGCATGCAAAAAATGGACAGTATGGAAAATAGATTACGCAGAGTGAATTTAAGAGTGTTGGGTCTGCCTGAGGGCTGCGAAGGCAACAATCCTGTTAAATTTATGGAAGATTGGTTAAAGGAGAGATTTGGGAAGGAGTCACTCTCAGAATTTTTCTCCATTGAGCGTGCGCACAGAGTGGCTACTAAGACACGGTCCCCAGGGGGGTATCCAAGACCCCTGATCTTTAAGCTGCTATGCTTTAGGGATAAAACCACCATTCTTCGGAAGGCAAGAGAGATGAAGAATATTCAATACAGAGGGGCAAGGATCTCAATTTATCCGGACTTCTCCCCTGAGCTCCAGAGGCAGAGAGCAAAATTTGTGGAAAGCAAGCGCAAGCTTCAGCAACTAAAAATCAATTATGCATTATTATATCCAGCACGCTTGCGCATAGTGGCACTGGGGGAAACCCATTATTTCGATACTCCCTCCGAAGTTGCAACCTGGTTAGAGAAAAATATAGGAAGAGTACAGCGAGAGGAGGAAATGTAGAAAAAGCAAGGAACTTGGTAGCCAAGAGTGGACCCTTTTCTTTTTTCCTGTTTTTCCCCTTTTTTTTTTTTTTTATATGTAATATGTACTTTTTGATAGCTGAGTGGGGAGGGGGGGAGCACGTAAATTTTGATGGTTTATAGGCACAATGGAAATAATGGGGTTAGCTCCCCTCTTACTGGGTCCGGGAGATGTAGTTCTTTTTTTTCTCAGCTTAATTAAATGTGGCCGGTCACTATAGAAGCCAGAGGGGTAGGCCCAAAATTGGGCAATAAGGTAAAAAATAGTGGGGGGGTGGGGGGAGGGGGGGGATGGGTGTATGGGTGTGTGGTGGGGAGGGGGGAATGCTGATTTCGAAGTAAGGGTGGGAGAAGTAGGGGGAAGCTCAACCCACAAATATCACAGGAGTCACATTAAGAGGTGGTTTAATTTTGCTATGGGACATAAGGATAGAGGATTCACTGATGCACGGTAGAGTCAATTGCAATAGAACTTGGAATTTGAAAAAGAAGCTCACTATATGTTCCTGGAACATTCGGGGAGTAAAAGATAATTTGAAAAGGCAGACGATCCTCTCTATGGTAGATAAAGGGGGGGTTCAGATACTCTGCCTGCAGGAGACGCACCTGGATAAGGACTCAATTAAGATAATGGATCATAAAAAATTTCAGATACAGTATCATTCCACTCACTCCTCGTACTCAAGGGGGGTGAGTGTTTTGATAAAATCAGGGTTGGCTTTCTCCTGCAGCCAGAGTAAGGTGGATGTATTGGGACGGTATATCTTTCTTTACTGCATAATCGAGAATAGGAAATGTGTATTAGCTAACATCTATATTCCTCCCCCATTTGGGAGGGAGGTTTTGGATGACCTAACGGGATTTATGGCGGGCTTCTCAGGGGTCCCGGTAATAGTGGTCGGGGATTTCAACATGACTATGAATAATGAAATAGATAGGTTCCCATTAAAAAAGTTGGGTAGAAGTAAACCTAAGAGTCCTCTGTCACAATATTGTAATGAAGTAGGATTGATGGACATCTGGAGAGAGAGGCATCCCGAGGTGAGACAATATTCTTGTCACTCTAGGACACATGCCACCCTGTCCAGAATAGATCTAGTGTTGGGCAATGAGGAATCGTTAGACATGGTGGAAGAAATAGTTTACGAGCCAAGGGGGATTTCGGACCATTTACCAGTGACAATTAATTTAAAGGGTGAGAGAGGTCTCAATAAGGGCGACTGGAAAATAAATCCCTTTTGGCTCGAGATTATTGAGGATTCAGGTACTGTCGTGGAGAGGTTGGTGGAATTCGCAAATTTAAATTTAGGCACTGCTCCATTAGGGATAGTTTGGGATGCCCTGAAGGCTTTTCTTCGGGAGATCCTAATTCAAAAAATATCCCATATTAAGAAACAATCACAAATGGCAGAACTAAGAGTCAAGGAGAGGGTTAGAGGGGCGGAAGAACGGTATGTTGAGGCACCAACCCCATCCAGATATGAGGCGTGGGTAGAGAGGCAAAATGAGTATAGTAGAACGGTTTTGGAAAAGATGGAGAGGAAAAAACTATTTCAAAAACGGAGGTTTGCCTGTGAGGGGGAGTGTGTGGGGAGGACTTTGGCCCTGATTACCAGGGCCAATGGCCTTCCAAACATCATACCAGTGATTGAAGGAAAAGAGGGAGTAATAAAAAACACCAACACAGAAATACTAGAAGAGTTTAGGGATTATTTTAAAAAGCTATATAGTTCGGCACAGGAAGACGTGGCGGGGGAAATGAGGGATTTTTTTGGACAGCTAAAACTAATCCCCCTTACGAAAGAGGATTGGGAAATGTTGGAAGCCCCACTAACACTCGAGGAGCTACAAAGGGTTGTGGCAGATATGGCAAACCAGAAAGCCCCTGGCCCGATGGCCTGCCCATAGAAATTTTCAAAAAGTATGGGGAGTTTTTGCTCCCCATGCTCTTGGAAGTGTTAAACGGCACTAGGAAGAATAATAAGTTACCGGCATCTATGACAGAAGCCATCATAATAATGTTGCTGAAGGAGGGGAAAAACCCGTTAGAGGTGGCATCATATAGGCCGATATCATTATTATGTTCGGACGTGAAGATTCTGGCATAAGCCCTGGCAACAAGGCTAAAGAAAATAATTCCAAAACGAATTCATATAGATCAAACCGGGTTTATCCCGGACAGAGCTACAAGTACGAACATAAGACGAGTATATTTAAACATGCAGATCCCCACAGTAAATAGCGGTAAGAGAGCTCTCCTCTCGTCAGACGCAACCAAAGGCATTTGATTGCCTGGAATGGCATTATATCTGGAAGGTGCTAGCGGAACTCCAATTTGGCCCCAGCTTTGTTCATTGGCTGAGTCTTTTATATGACAAGCCAAAAGCAAAGATCAGAGTCAATGGGGAATGTTCAGAATGGTTCCAATTAAGAAGGGGAACCAGGCAGGGGTGCCCTTTGTCACCCCTCCTGTTTGCCCTGGCAATGGAGCCGTTAGCTGCGGCCATAAGGGCGTCTCAGGGGGTCCAGGGGTTTAAAAGAAGGAGGGGAGAGGAGAAAATAGCAATGTATGCGGACGATATTTTGTTGTTCCTGGGGGATACACAGGACTCATTAAGGACGGCCATGGGGATAATTGAGAACTTTGGTTATTTCTCCGGGTTAAAAATTAATTGGGAAAAGTCAGCAATATTACCCATAGACCCTCTGACGGAGCCCCTTCCGCACCAAATCCCACAAATTAAGGTAGTAAGTCAGTTGAAATACCTGGGGATCAATATCTCAAGAGAATTGGAGCAATATATTACAGAAAACCTAGTTCCATTAATGAAAAAACTTAAACAGAAATGTCGGGTGTGGGGACGGTTGCCTCTTTCGGTCGCCGGGCGCTGTAATCTGATAAAAATGATTTGGATGCCGCAAATTCTATATATCTTACACAACTCACCTGTTTGGATTACTAAACGTTGGTTTAACAAAATGGACAGTCTATTTAGAGAGCTGATCTGGAAGGGTGGGGCAGCAAGGATTGGCTTGCAGACGCTCCGGCGACCTGGAGAGGAGGGTGGACTGGGAGTGCCGGACCCGGGATGCTATTTTTTGTCATCTCAGCTCCAGCATATGGGAGGGAGCAACAGGCCCGGGAATGGGGTAGCGGGGAACAACGTATTATTAAACGACACTAATCACGATACTATAGTAGAAGCGCTGGAGGCGGATTCCTTTGTTACCAGATGCCCCACCACACGGTTGATGGTTAAGAGCTGGAATAAGGTTAAAAAAATAATGGGATATGTGGATTTCTCGGAATTCTCCCCATTATGGGAAAACAGCAAGCTCAATGAGTTAAAAATAATGGGGAGGATTGAGGAGTGGGATCGGCAGGGCATCCATTTTTTACCACAGCTTTATAAGGCTGGAAGACTAAAAACATTTCAGGAGTTAGTGATTGAATTTGCGATCCCCAACCGATCATTTTACAGATACTTGCAATTAAGGCATGCCCTAGACGCACAATTTAATGGCAAGGAGCCATTATGGAGCGATATGACATCTCTGAGAAAGCTGGTCGATGCAGAATCCACGAAAGGCTTAATTTCCGATATGTACAGTAGTCTGAGAGTTTTGGTCCAGGGGGACAGGACGGAAGATAAAAATAGGAAGAAATGGGAGGACGAGGTTGGGCCAATGTCAGACAGTCAATGGGAGTATGTCCTGTCATCTGGACCCAGAGTCTCCCTCTCCCCATCACAGGCAGTATCTCATCTTTTTCTGATATATAGGGTGTACTTTACACCACTAAAAATGTTTAGGATGGGGAAGAGGGCAGATGCGGAGTGCCAGAGGTGTGGAGGAGAGAGGGGAGATTTGTTGCATATGTTCTGGCGCTGCCCCAAATTGTACAGATATTGGAAATGCATAGTGGATAGGATAAATTTCATTTTTAAGACATCATTGAGCATGGACGCCAAGACCTGTCTACTAGGCCTGATGGAGGAACAACAGCCCGCAAGGGACACACAGACCGCAATAGTTAGGTGCCTGTTTCAAGGGAGAAAGCTTATAGCTAAGAACTGGCAGAGAAAAGAACCCCCGACGTTCGAGGAATGGGTGAAAGAAGTAAAGGAGGAAGTTAGTAGAGAGAAATATATATATAAGAAAAGAAGTAATTATAAAAAATTTGAGAAAATATGGAAGCACTGGGTGATGTGGGAGGAGCATAGAGTGAATGGTGGTGGGGGAGAATAAGGTATAGGAGGGTTGGGAGGAAGGGAGTTGGCGGGGGGATTTAAATGGCAGGAGTGGGGGGATTGATAGGGAAAAAGGGGAAAAACTCTTGAATATCCCTTTGTCAAAGGAGGGTATTTTATTGATGAATGCGTTCTTTGCTTACTATGCGGACTACTGTATAAATGTGGTAATTTTAAGGACTGTGCAGATGTTGGATTTGTCAGTCCCTGTTTATGATTTGCTCTGTATTTTAATGTGATTTTTTCAATAAAAAAAGGATTAAAGCAAAAAAAATGCACTGATTACTGTGTAAATGACACTGGCAGTGAAGGGGTTAACCACTAGGGGACGGGGAGGGGTTAAGTATGTCCTAGGGAAGTGATTCTAACTGTAAGGGGGATGGGCTGTGTGTGTCACTACGCTGATCACTGCTCCCGATGACAGGGAGCTGTGATGAGTGACACTTGTCACTAGGCAGAACGGGGAGATGCTGTTTACAGCATCTCCCCGTTCGTCCTCTCCGTGAGGCGATTGCGGGTTTCCCCACGGCGATCGAGTCCGCGGGACCCGCGACCCGACTCACGGAGCTCCCAGCCGGCGCACACGCAATGGCATGGCGGGGAATTCAAAGGGACGTACCTGTAAGTCCATTTGCCCAGCCGTGCAATTCTGCCGACGTACATCGGCGTGCGCCGGTCGGGAAGTGGTTAAAGAATAAGGCAATTACTACCAAGACCCGCAAACTTTTGCTCTATCTGGCTTTTCTTATCTATCGCATTTGCAACCTAAAAGTATAAGATATCTGTTGTGTGGGATACGGGGCTGTATGGTGTTTTCACTGTGTTATGTGATGTCCCAAGTGGGGCAAATTAAATGAGTGAAGTAAATTTCCCTTGTTATGTTTAGGTATCGTGGAAGGGGTGAGTACTGTTATATGCATATTCATTATAAGTTTGCTAAAGGTTTCTTTGAAGAGATAATGGTATAATATATATATAATATGACTTCTCCCTTTTGATAGTATTTTGGTTATAGAGCTTTGGAATTATAAGTGCTTGATTCTTTTTGAAAAATGCGTAATTTGTTTGTTCATGTTAACATGGTCTGGTAACTCTGTGGAGAAAGAAAAGAGTGTTATTTTTGAAGCTTGTGAAGAAATGTGTTTAGATGGGAGGGGGTTGTTGTAAGGTAAGGGAATGTTTCGAAAAACGCCCTAAGGTGTGATGAGATAAGTAAGTGAGTAGTTTAAAATGTGTTTTATAATAAAAACATCCTACATTGTAGAAAGTAAAGCAAGTGAAGTTAGAAGGTCAAAGAGATTTGAGTTATTTATTAAAAGAAGGTTTGCATTTTGCAAGGTTTTTTCAATGCATTGTTCTTTTTAGACAAGCCAATCTCAAAGCTGTTTTAAAACTGACACATAGAAAAAGAAAAAAGTGAAGGAAAAAACTTAAAAAAAAACAGGAAGTTAGCAGTCAGCGTTGTTTGAGATTTAAAGGGGACATTTTTACCGGCATTGCATACCAAGCTTTAATGGATTTTTTTTCATGATTGCTGTAGCAATGTGGAGATATTTGTTTTTATGTATTTATTGATCATGAAGTATCTTTGAGAAAACGACCTTGAAGGACAGTCGAGATAGGAGTTTTTAAGCAGTTAAGGAAATTAACACAGAAAGAGTTTTGTTTTAAATAAGGACTTTAAAGTGTCACGGCCAGGTTTGAAATTTGGATTATCAGTATGTTGTTAAAATAGGGATTTTTGTGTAAATGTGCCCTGTTTGTTTGTTTATTGTTGTTTGCTGAAGTTATAATGAGTCGGTACAGGTGGGTCGGTAAAATGTGCAGATCAGTGCAGATCACTGTTCTGCAACAGGCACAGGTATAGAGGGTGGTGAGGGCTGATTCCCAGGTGGCATCGGGACGTGGTGCCTCTACTGCACCAGACATATCTGATGTAGGGTAGGGGGACTGTGAGACTGAGGATTCGGGGAGGGCACCCACACCTGCTTGTACAGGAAAAGGTTCAACCAAGGGTAAAAAGAGAGAGAGCTGGTGGGGAGGCTAGAACCCTTGTTGAAAGCACCCCACCTTGTGCAATGAACAGCCCCTGATGCTGGGGTCTTGTGAGACTTTTACGGGATTACGGTACCAGAGATTCACAGAAACACCAAGATGTTGGTTTATTGGGCAGTGATAAAATTGTCACTGCTGGATGCACTGACAAGGGGACATGGTTACTGTTTTGGGGGGTCTGAATGAGGTAGAGGGAGGTTAAAAATCTTTCTCCTTCCCCCTTGGATTCCCCCAGATTCCCTTTTCCCTCCCCGATTCTCCAACTCTGAGCTGGTGGGTTTTGGGGTGTGAATTCTGACACAGAAAGCCAGTGAAGCGCTGAGGTCACAGCTTCATGGACTGGCTGTTTCTGTGTCGATCTGTGGGGATTCTCAGAGTGCGGAGATCATCGGAGGGAGAACATGTTTAAACACTTCTCCCACGATTGTCTCTGTTTCATGGACTGTTTGTTGACTGTGATCAGTGGCAATCCTTGGGGTCGCCGCTGTTCACAGTTTCATAAAACAGACACCTAGTTAGAGGAAAGTTGTTGTTAATAGAGAGAAACGCTTAATTTTATGTGTATGTGAATTGTTGTCTTGTCTTGGAACTCCAGTTTAGAGTATAAGTTGTTTTTTCTTCTGAATACAGATGAATTGTTGGGTAGTTGATATATGTCCTATGATCTTGCCAAGACAGAGAGCGTTGCTAAAATGGGCAGGTGAGAGAGACAGAGTAGGGTACTCATCTGTGTGTGGTGCTTTAAGAGGATTGAATCGCAGATTTGGACAAGGACAAGTTACTCCTATCCAAAGTATTGTTTAGCACAATACACAGAGGTACATGTCCACTTGCTATTTTTGCTTCAGGTGGAAGAGGGGATCAAACCACCAACCAGACCTTCACCACTGGTTTTGTGCAGAGCATACTGCTATATTTGCATTCCATATTCGGCAAGTCAGAGAGATTTGCTGGACTGGAGAGTAAATGTCAAAGGAGGATTGTAAATGAGAAAAGTTATCTATATAGATTTAAAATGTTATACATGTTTATTGTTAAAATGTTGAAACTATTGTCAGTCTATTCATGAAATGTGTTGGGCACATATTAAGCCCATGCCTAATGCATAGTAAATTGGGAACATTAAAAGGGGAATGTGACACGTCACTGATAAAATTACATGAATGCACTGGTATCAAATGTTTTTGTTTTTTTGGGAGTCTGATCAGATACAATTTCTTTGTGAGTAACATTTCAACTTATACATGGGGTGTTTTGATTGTTCTAGTTGAGCTCCGTTTCAACTGTTGCAGCCCCAAAGTCGCGTGATTTGCGATGCGACTTTGCAGTGCGATTTCATGCAACCAGTGAAAACTGTGTGGGAACAAGTCGTGGCGAGGTCTGAACAAAGTAGCGCAAGAGCCTTTTTTGGAGTTGCTGCAACTTGGATCACACCGGTTGGAATGGGGAGCCTTGAAGTCTGGTTTTAGGGACTGGTTTAGTTGTGTAAGTTGTTTATTCTTGCATTATTGAAATTAAAAGGTGGTTTTCGGTATCGGCAAGTGTGCTATAGATCGGATTGATATAATCGCCCTGGGTTCCGAGGTGTTCAGTAAATGTCATTATACTGTTATCAAAGAACAGAACCTAGAGTGATGTTTTATGTAGGGAAAAAATATGTTATAAAACAATAGATTGTATGTTTAAAGGGAAGCACATTTGTTGATGTTGAAAAATAAAAGAAAAGGGGGGCAGGAGGCGGAGCCTAGCGGAGCAGACATGCATTGTTAGAGCTCCACACCGCTGAGGAGAGAAGAGAAGGACAAAGCGGAGTCTGCAGGCTCAAAAGGTATCCATTTGAACCTTTTTGCCCCAGGGAACAAACTGTGAAAGTTTGGGCAGGAAATATGGTACTGGGAGGAAACCATGGCAGAAATAAAAATCACCTCACAAAGAGCTCACAGGCACTCACTGCAGCTGAAGCAGCTCCAGTCACCTCACAAGATACAGCATCAGGGCGCTCTCACAGACAGAAAATGTCACAGCAAGACTCTCCATTTGAGTCAGATACAGAACAAATCCTCTCACAAACTTCTCCACAAGCCTCCTCAGTATCCCCAGTAATATTATTACAATTTGAAAAGATGCTTCATAAGGCTTTAAAACAAACCTCAGACCAAATAACAAACAGCCTAACCAAAGAAATAAGAGAGCTGGGAAACCGCACCGCAGCCTTAGAAATAAAAATGGATGAAATTGAAATTACAACCCAAGAAAATATAACAGAACTGGAACAATTAAAAAAAGAGAATTTAATACTTCAAACTAAGCTTGAAGATTACGAAAATAGAGCCAGACGTTCAAACTTGCGCATAAGGGGAATACCTGAAACTGTGACACACCTGCAATCTACTATTACTGCTCTATTACAAGAACTAAAGCCAGATATCCCTATTGAACGTTTAGAACTGGACAGTGTACACAGAGCCCTCACAGCCAAAAAGAAAGATGGACCCCCACGTGATATAATCACAAAATTTCATTATTACAAATACTAATTGCTGCAAGAGAAAAAAAGGAACTTAATTTTCAAGGACACAATTATCAAATTTTTGCTGACCTATCCCAACTTACTATTACTAAAAGACGATCCATGAAACCCCAACTAATGGAACTGCAACGCCACAACATTATGTATCAATGGGGCTTCCCCTTTTCAGTCAGATTTAACTACCAAGGTACAATTTACAGAAGCAGATCAGCAGATGAACTACAACAAACCCTTTTAAAATTAAATCTGACAGAACCCACAAGCAGCAACACTCCCACACGCAGAAGAATGGCATCATCTTCACCTTCAGGCAGCACCCAGAAAATATCAGAAATAATCATCATTCTCACAAAAGAGGCATAGCATCTAAATCATTCCTTTCATTCCCATCGCTTAGAGAAAAATATGATCTACCAAACTCTGAGATATTTAGATATCTCCAAATCAAAAATTTCTATACACCATTCCTAAAGGGGGATACACCATTATCCCAATTATCCATTTTTGAATCAATCTGTACAAAAGATGCATTTGCTAAAGGTACAATTTCATCACTTTATAATCAATTATATGGAGTACCAAATCTTAATAGACCCTCTTACGTTCAGAGTTGGGAGGAGGACCTGGGACGAACTTTAGAAGACACGGACTGGTCTAACATATGGCTCACATCTAAGTCATCTTCATCCAACATCTTAGCACTGGAGACAAATTATAAAGTCCTAACTCGCTGGTACCTTGTACCCGCTAGAGTGGCAAAATATTCACCTAATACCTCAACTCTTTGTTTTCGAGGATGCCCAGAAATAGGCACATATTTACACATATGGTGGATGTGCCCAGTAATCCAAACCTTCTGGAAGGAAGTCTTCGTGATTGCATCTAAAATATTTAAAAAAATAATACAACCAGATCCATATTTAACTTTACTTAATCTAAAACCGGAATGGTTAACACTCTCTCAATTCAAACTTATGATCCAACTAATAACGGCTGCAAAACAAACAGTGGCCAAGGCATGGAAATCTCCTACATTGGTACTAGCAGAAACAATTCACAGAATGAATAATACAATGTCCCATGCTAAGATGGTAGCCATCGATCAAAATCAAATTCCAAAATTAGAAAAACTTTGGCATCCTTGGATAAAACAACAGTTCCTGTCAAACTTCAATGACTCTGTCCTGTTACCATGGTAACAGATTAAATGACTTACAGAGACACCCATTCTAAGGCTTCAAAGAGAACTAAAAAGAATAATAAACTGACGAGCGGGACAACCTTGTGGACCATACCTCTACCTTTCAACCCTTTTTCTTCTTTCTTTTTCCTTTTCTCCACCTTACGATTAAAGCTCATTATCAGAATGTATTTGACCTATATACACTCTACTTGTAAACAATACGTATAGTAGGTATAAATCATTTAAATACCTACAAAAGTAACTAAGGAAATGATATATATCTTTAATTTAGGTTTACGTGAACCCAATGTTTAATATTTGAAATTTCATGATATTTACCTATATAAACCCTACTGTAAAACAATGAGCTTACTTTATAGATCCTTGTAAACTTACTTTATGTATCTTTATAACATTGTATACTCAATAAACTTCTTTTGACAAGGAAAAATAAAAGAAAAAATGGGAGTTTTGCACTATATAAGGACATTGCCTGTTATAAAGCAGGGGGATGATTACCTTATTTATCGGCATATAACACGCATAGGGGTATAACACGCACCTTCATTTTAGGAGGGAAGTTTCAGGAAAAAAACATACATTTTAAATAAAGAACTTTGAAGAAAAATAAGGGTCAGTGTCCATAAATGCAGCTTCACCATTACCCATCTGCAGCCTCACCATTGCCCATCTGCAGCCTGATCAATGCCATCTGCAGCCTGATCAATGCCATCTGCAGCCTGATCAATGCCATCTGCAGCCTCACAATATCCCATCAGTGCATTGATCAATGCCCATCTACAGCCTCATAATTGCCCATCAATGCAGCTTGATCAATGCCCATCTACAGCCTCAAAATTGCCCATCAATGCAGCTTGATCAATGCCCATCTGCAGCCTCACCTCAGATTACTGCTGCCTCAGAGGGGACAGGGAGGGGGGCGGGACAAGCGAAGTCAGATTACATACAGCGCGAATCTCCTGTTTACTCAGGGGCCTCTTTAATACAAAGTCCCGCCTCCTGGACCAGCTTCTATTATAGATAGAACACTGGTCCAATGCCGGCCCAGGAGACGGGACTTCCTATTACAGAAGCTGCTGAGTAAACAGGAGATTCTCGCTGTATGTAATCTGATGGCGTTCGTCCTGCCCCCCTCCCCGTTCCCTCCTAGGCAGCCCAAATTGCAGTATCGGCGTATAACATGCACACACTATTTGCACCCGATTTTGCACCCAATTTTGAGGGTGAAAAAGTGCGTGTTATACGCCAATAAATACAGTATTTGTGCAAAAGGGGTTAATTGAGTTTAAGCTGTTTTAATGATAATAATGATAATGATTGTGAATTTTAAAATGTTTGATTTTATCTTTTTTGGGTAAAATACAAGTTTAAGAATATTTTATAATTGGGAAGTATAGATCCATGCTATTGAAAGAATAAGGAAGTTATGTATTCCAGGCTCTACGCCAGAGGAATTGTGGTTAATAGAGAAAAAGAGAATTAACTGTGTTGTGTAATCCTATGCACTAGGGAAAATATATACTTCGGGTGAGATAAGGATTTAAAAATCTGGAAAAAGATGGGTGTTCAAAGGAAAAAATATGAAAAATTGGAGAGTGAATGGATTGGCCAAATGAATGTGGAATGAGAAAGTGGTTGTATTGTGTTTAATGAGCGCATGTGGTATCATTTTGATTAGTAAAGTATTTTAAGTGTGTGTTTAAAATGTACACAAGTTGTCTCATATTGTGTTTAAGCCCATGCTGGTAACAGAGGGGTAAAATTTGGGAAAAATGTTGCTGCGTATATTGAGTCCATGGGGTGCTAAAATGTGATGGGAAGGATTTGTTTGAAATAAGCAATCAGAATGACTATTCTGGATATATTTACCTCTTGAATTCCCAGAGTGTCAATCATGAAATGTTAATGATGTAATGTTGTTTATCCATCAATGTTTTGTTTGTTGCTGATGATCAGACATATTTGCAAAGTTGGGAGACTTCTGAGTCAGAAGATGTGTTTGGGTAAAATGTTCTGTTCCAAGTCCCTCTGGCCCACTTGGGTCCCGGGAATAGAAGAAACTAAAGGGGTTTAAGTTTTGTTGAAGTTCTGCTGTAATACTGAATTTGGAAAAATGTTTAGTTAAAATATTGAATCTATATAATGAAAACCCTCACTGAGAAACATTTTCATTTATGCATGCTTTAGTTATGAGTCAATGAAGAATATTGTTTTTAATACCTCCAATGGTTAAGGCCTGAATTGATCAGGTAGATTCTGTGAGTACTCTTGTCGGATGAGGAGTATCTGCCCCAGTTCCGCCATCCCAGCCAGCCAGCATTTACCAACAGCCCCATACACATTAAGAAATGCCCACCCCAGTCATACCCTACACCCCATTCATACCCTGCGCTATACCCTATGCGGATAAAGTGATGACTCCAACTTTTACATGGAAATCTTCATTGTTCATCTTTGTTGTTCAAATACCATAGGTATTAGATGACTAAAGGCAGATGACTAGATGACTATTAGATGACTAAAGGCAGACTCCTGCTGGAAAGTGTTCTTAGGAATGACACCTTGAGGGGGAGCCAAATGATGCAAACCCGAGGTATGAAATTCTAGTGAGCACCACATGAGAGAGATCCAGATGTGCCAGCCCAAAGACCCAGGTCTAGCCCAACGCATCAGTTCCAGTTTGTCTGTGGATATCAAGTTCTGTCCTTACAAAGAGGCAGTGTTTTGGGTTAGAGAATTCATGTCTGTACATATGAATGATCACAGAATTGAGCGTTCCCCAGACGACGTCAGTTGTGGATGGAACGTATGTCGGGAGGTTGACGCTCTGATGTCATCGCGATCCTACTGTGAACGGGCGTCGCTATGCCGGCTGGCGAACTGCTCTTTTTATCCTATTTTGTGTAAGTTTTCTACCTTTTTTAAATAAATGTCCTATCAGATTTACGCTATGGCCACCTCTCCTTTATTTACATGCCTTTGAGCTCGAGTGGGTGGATCTCCTATTGCATTCCCGCAGTCACGCTGCATACAGAGAAGCTCCACTACCAGCTGGATATCCCTGATTTGGGTCTGCAATTATAATGTGGACATTTCCTTTTCCTTCTTTTTTTGTGAATTTAATGGACATTCAGAAGCTATCCAAGAGACTTTTCTTTTTGTGTATTTCTTTGGGACTATTTTTATTTGGCCTAAAGGCTGTCATGCCCCTTCCACTTGTTTTTGTGGACTGTCACGCCCCTTCCTCCCCTTTTGCATTCCATGGACAATTGCTATGCAGCTGAGATTACGTGTTTATTGTTTTCTATTTTTGCATGTTTAACCACTTCCCGTCTGGCCCATAGCAGATGACAGCCAGGCGGTGGTTCAGTTATCCTAACTGGGCGTCATATGACGTCCAGCAGGATAACAGCCACCGGGCGCCCGTGGGGGCATGCATCGTGGCAATCGGTGGAGCGGTGTGTCATTCTGACACACCGCTCCACCGATCTTGGTAAAGAGCCTTCGGCGGAGGCTCTTTACCACGTGATCAGCCGTGTCCAATCACGGCTGATCACGATGTCAATAGGAAGAGCCACTAATCGGCTTTTCCTCACTCGCGTCTGACAGACGCGAGTAGAGGAGAGCCGATCGGCGGCTCTCCTGACAGGGGGGGTCTGCGCTGATTGTTTATCAGTGCAGCCCCCCTCAGATCACCACACTGGACCACCAGGGATCGCCACTAGGACCACCAGGGAAGGGGCAGCATATGGATGGCCAGGTATGTACCCCATGGCCATCCACATGTGCCCAATGTGCCCAATCTGTGCCAATCAGTGCTCACAAATGGGCACTGATTGGCACCAGTATATTGCAGTGATGCCCAGCAATGCCAGCCCTAGGGGCATCAGTGCCAACAATCAGTGTCTTCAGTGCCACCCATCAGTGTCCATCGGTGCAACCTGTCAGTGCCCATCTGTGCCCATCAGTGCCCACCTATCAGTGCCCATCTGTGCCACCTATCAGTGCCACCCATAAGTACCCATCAATGCCACCTACAAGTGCCCATCAATGGCACCTACAAGTGCCCATCAGTGCCACCTATGAGTGCCCATCAGTGCCGCATACCAGTGCCACCTATCAGTGTCCATCAGTGCCGCCTATCAGTGCCCATCTGTGCCGCCTATCAGTGCCCATCATCATTGTCCATCAGTGCCACCTTATCAGTGCCACCTCATCGGTGCCCATCAGTGCCGCCGTATCAGTGTCCATCAGTGCAGCCATATCAGTGCCCATCACTGAAGAAGAAAACGCACTTATTTACAAAAATTTTTAACAGAAACAAAGAAAAACTTGTTTTTTTTCAAAATTTTCGGTCTTTGTTTATTTGTTGCGCAAAAAATAAACACTGCAGAGGTGATCAAATACCACCAAAAGAAAGCTCTATTTGTGGGAACAAAATGATAAAAATTTGTTTGAGTACAGTGTAGCACGACTGCACAATTGTTATTCAAATTGTGACAGCGCTGAAAGTTGAAAATTGGTCTGGGCAGGAAGGTGTCTAAGTGCCTGGTATTGAAGTGGTTAAGAAGGTGGTCGGGTGAGGGTTGGGGGCATATTGGGATTGTTGTTGTAGTGTGCCCAGGACATGCTCAACCACTTTAGTGTGTAGGATGTCTTGAAATCTGCAGCTGTTGGATAATGTTTGGAGGGATGCTGGCATGAGCACTGTATTATATATGTATTGGTTTACATGTCATCCACCAGCCTTTGTGTTCTGGGGAGGGGACTTAAGGTTATATGTGGCCCACCAATAACACCACTAATAACACACTCATTAGACATAGAGGGTATGTGTATTCAAAGTCTGAGGGAACTCCACAGTGTTTGACACCTTATATCGTGCCCTACATCACACTATATATACCTTTATGCATACCTCTGACCCCTATACTGAAATGGCTAGGCTATTCTCACAGCTTGCCCTTGCAGGACTCTCTGAAGGTGCCCAACGGCTCCTTAAGCAGACAGCCACTGGCCTTGGGCAACAGCACGTACATTTGTTGTGGAAGAACATGCCATCCATGGATTCTGAGTGATCCCAAGGGATGTGTTACTTGGCCTCATTGGTTCCGATAATGGGAATTCTCGGGACAGTGAGGAACGTCACTTGCTCAAGGCTAGTGTTCATCCTAAATGCCCCCTCAAACACCGTTATGCCAGGTCATTGTTTTTGAAAAAGGACATGACCTGGGCATGGTTCCCCTTGGGAACCTAAGGGGGTATTGACATAATGAAAAGGCTAAATAATTACTTGGGAACCCCCTGGGTAACATGGGATGGTTTGGTTTCAATGGAGTATTTTTCTGGATCAGGGATATTGCTGTGTGTATTGTAGTGACTTTGCTCCTGGCATTATTTCTGTGTACCTGCTTTGAGTTTGTTATGTGTGTCACAAATGCAGATAATTCAGTCACCTTCGTCACCTTCGTGTCTGAAAGAGGGGATTGTAGTAATATGACTGAACCAGATTGACTCCATCTTTATAAGTTCATATAAGATTAACTTGGGTTAATCTGCTAGTTAATTTAAGTTCTGTATTCACAGACTGTAACAGTTTTCGCAAGGCACACATATAGGAAAATATAGCTTACAGCAGCATCTTTCTATATAAAGTTTTTGTGGTAAGAGATGTCTGGGCCCTTTCCTGTGTAATGAGACATGAGACATGA
This sequence comes from Aquarana catesbeiana, assembly GCF_042186555.1. Classification (NCBI taxonomy): domain Eukaryota; kingdom Metazoa; phylum Chordata; class Amphibia; order Anura; family Ranidae; genus Aquarana; species Aquarana catesbeiana. The sequence goes on from NC_133329.1 coordinate 44,682,098, forward strand.
AACGGGGAAGCAGGACACATGACTATGAGTCATGAAAGCAGATGGCATAATTAATGATATGTAAAGATATGTAATGATGTGTAATGTACACCTCTGTATTAACCCCGCCCATTTTCCATAATATGATTGGCTAATGATAACGTATATAAGTTGTATACCAGCCCAGAATTAAATTAGATAGCTTTGAACATCGACTTTGACTCATCTCTTCTTGTGTTCAGAAAGAAGCTATCTCACCAGTACTGGGAGGGTCTTGTGAGTGTGGTAATTGCCATAATTATACCTAGCTGGTCTTGTCAGGTATATAGAAATACCGTTTCATTCCACTTCAGTAAGTATAATATGTTTGTAATGTTGAATTTTTTTTCTCTTTAAAAATAAACAATCACTTTAAAGTGCTTTTTTTCCAAAATAAATTGCGTTTGAAAAACCGCTGTGCAAATTCCATGTGACATAAAAAAAATAGCAAAACCCACCAATTTATCCTCTAGGGCCTCTGCTTTAACCACTTCAGCCCCGGACCATTATGCTGCCTAAGGACCAGAGGACTTTTTCCAATTTGGCACTGCGTCGCTTTAACTGCTAATTGCGCGGTCATGCAATGCTGTACCCAAACAAAATTTGCGTCCTTTTCTTCCCACAAATAGAGCTTTCTTTTGATGGTATTTGATCACCTCTGCCATTTTTATTTTTTGCGCTATAAACGGAAAAAGATCGAATATTTTGAAAAAAAATGATATTTTCTACTGTTTGTTATAAAAAAATCCAATAAACTCAATTTTAGTCATACATTTAGGCCAAAATGTATTCGGCCACATGTCTTTGGTAAAAAAAATGTCAATAAGCGTATATTTATTGGTTTGCGCAAAAGTTATAGCGTCTACAAACTAGGGTACATTTTCTGGAATTTACACAGCTTTCAGTTTATGACTGCCTATGTCATTTCTTGAGGTGCTAAAATGGCAGGGCAGTACAAACCCCCCCAAATGACCCCATTTTGGAAAGTAGACACCATAAGGAAATTGCTGAGAGGCATGTTGAACCCATTGAATATTTTTTTTTTTTGTCCCAAGTGATTGAATAATGACAAAAAAAAAAAATATTTACAAAAAGTTGTCACTAAATGATATATTGCTCACACAGGCCATGGGCCTATGTGGAATTGCACCCCAAAATACATTCAGCTGCTTCTCCTGAGTACAGGGATACCACATGTGTGGGACTTTTTGGGAGCCTACCTGCGTACTGGGCCCCAAAATCCAATCACCGCCTTCAGGATTTCTAAGGGTGTAAATTTTTGATTTCACTCTTCACTGCCTATCACAGTTTCGGAGGCCATGGAATGCCCAGGTGGCACAAACCCCCCCAAATGACCCCATTTTGGAAAGTAGACACCCCAAGCTATTTGCTGAGAGGCATGGTGAGTATTTTGCAGCTCTCATTTGTTTTTGAAAATGAAGAAAGACAAGAAAAAACATTTTTTTTTCTTTTTTCAATTTTCAAAACTTTGTGACAAAAAGTGAGGTCTGCAAAATACTCACTATACCTCTCAGCAAATAGCTTGGGGTGTCTACTTTCCAAAATGGGGTCATTTGGGGGGGGGTTGTGCCACCTGGGAATTCCATGGCCTCCGAAACTGTGATAGGCAGTGAATAGTGAAATCAAAAATTTACGCGCTTAGAAAGCCTGAAGGCGGTGCTTGGTTTTCGGGTTCCCGTACACGGCTAGACTCCCAAAAAGTCTCACACATGTGGTATTCCCGTACTCAGGAGAAGCAACAGAATGTATTTTGGGGTGTAATTTCACATATTTCCATGGCATGTTTGAGCAATATATCATTTAGTGACAACTGCAAAAAAAAAAAAAAAATTTGTCTCATTCCCGCAACTTGTGTCACAATATAAAATATTCCATGGACTCGACATGACTCTCAGCAAATAGCTCTTTTCTTAGGCCATAGAGATGTTTGGAGCCACTCTGGTCTCTGATCAGCTCTATGGTCAGCTGGCTGAATCACCGGCTGCATTCTCAGGTTCCCTGTTGAGACAGGAGAGCCAGAGAAAAACACGGAAGACGGTGGGGGGTAGGGGGGGCATTCCCTCCCACTGCTTGTAAAAGAAGTCTAGAGGCTAATTAGCCGCTAGGATTGCTTTTGCATGAAAGCCGACCGCTGGCTGAAAAGAATGGTACCAAGATGATACCTAAACCTGCAGGCATCATTCTGGTAAAACCACTCAAAGTCATGAATGGCGTACCTGAAGACAAAAAAATGGTTAACAATAAAACACAGTAAACGGTAAAGTATAAAAAATTGCATACCTGAAAAGCAAACATGATAAAACATAATAACAATAAAACATTGCAGAATAGAATACAGTAAAAAAAGAGCAGAACAATAGAGAGAGAATAGAGAGAGAGAGAACAATAAAACGACAACAATTTTTTTTTATTTTATATATATATTTTTTTTTACACTTTTTTTGTAACTAACTTTTATAACTGTAACCGGTTCCAGGTTCGGGTCTCTCAAAATGCAAAGGCATCTTGGGAGACCCTGTGAAAGTGTGCCTAGTCTGTGCAATGCTGTACCCTACGCTAATACTCAACTAGTGTATGGTAGCGTTCAAAACATTCACCAATGCAAAGACCAGGATTGTCAGGACAGGAGGGACAATAATAGCGGGTGTCACGCCTATATCCGTGCTTGCTGCAGACACAACATCTTTTTTGGGGGGTTCATTGGGTAGGGGTACTCGGGAGGACATAAAGAAAATGCCTCTCATGCAGCCGACTGCATTTGGTTGGGGATGTGAATGGGGGAATTATGGGTGCTGCAGAAGTGGTGGGTTCCTAATTAGGATTGGCGAATGCAGTAGGAAGGGCTAGATGGGCACGACGGGCCTGTTTGTCTTCTTGGTGGCAGCGGGACACTACTTGTGCTTGCCACCTCACCAGCTTGAACTGCACTTATGGGACTCGCCACATCACCAAGTGTTACTGCAGTGCTGGTTTGACTATGACCGGGGTGTACTAGGCCGCCGGTGCTTGCCAGTTCACCAAAACGATACCAAAAAAACTCTTAGCGATCGCAGGGATCAGGCCTGACTCTGCGAACGCTGCAGTTATGCGTTTAGTGTTTTGTAAGTGACAGTGATTGATCGATACAGCACTTGGGTGGGCTGGGCTGGGCCGGGTGGAGGGGCAAAACGCAGGTGCTAGCAGGTATCTGGGCTGATCCCGCTAACACTGCATTTTTGGGAACCCTAAACTGCTGGGGACGCTAATATAGATCTGATAGGATCAGATATTGATCCGATCAGATACTATACCACTAAGGGAGGTGTACGGTGCGTGCGTGGGTGTTAGCGGTACTGGCGCTAACCTGACGCTGCCTGGGGCTGGTGCTTGCCAGTTCACCAAAATGCTACCAAAAAAACTGTTAGCGATCGCAGGGATCAGGCCTGACTCTGCGAACGCTGCAGTTATGCGTTTAGTGTTTTGTAAGTGACAGTGATCGATCAATACTGCACTTGGGTGGGCTGGGCTGGGCTGGGCCGGGCGGAGGGGCAAAACACAGGTGCCAGCAGGTATCTGGGCTGATCCCGCTAACGCTGCATTTTTCTGAACCCTAAACTGCTGGGGACGCTAGTATAGATCTGATCGGATCAGATATTGATCCGTTCAGTTACTATACCACTAAGGGAGGCGTACGGTGCGTGCGTGGGTGTTAGCGGTACTGACGCTAATCTGACGCTGCCTGGGGCGGCGCATATCACCGCCGGGCGATCAGGGGGCTAAACCTTTATTCGGTAATAAACGGCGGGTGCCCTGACACTATAAAAAATAAACGAACTAACCAGCGTCACCCGTAACGGTTATACGGTGATCAGTGGTGAAAGGGTTAACTAGGGGGCAATCAAGGGGTTAAAACATTTATTAGATAGTGTATGGGGGTCCCTGTCGCTTTAAAACGATGACGGCGAACCTAAATATTTACGTCCCTAACTAGCGTCACCAGTGACACTAATACAGCGATCAGAAAAATGATCGCTTAGTGACACTGGCGACAGGGGGTGATCAAGGGTTTAAAACTTTATTAGGGGGGTTAGGGGGGTACCCTAGACCTAAAGGGGGCTAACCCTAACTGCCCTAACACACTAACTGTCACAAACTGACACCATGCAGTAATAAAAAAAAAAAACTGCTTGGTGTCAGTGTGACGGGGGGGGGGAGGGATGATCGGGGGGTAAAGGGAGGTGTAATGTGTGCCTGGCATGTTCTACTGTGTGTATTTGGTGCACTCACATTACAGTCTTCTCTCCTCTGTGCCGGAACAGAAACTGCCGAGCCGAGGAGAGGTGACATCACTTCCTCCGCTTCTGTTTACATTACAGAAGCCGAGGAAGTCTGTCATTGGCCAGGAGCGATCGCGAGGGGGGAGCCACAAATGAGTGGCCTCCCCCTCACCTTTGATCACCCCTGACCTGAATCCGACCGCCGCTGGTACCGGGGGGGGGGTCCCATGGGACCCCCCACCCGTGGGCAGGCAAGGACGTACATGTAAGCCCTTTTGCCTGCCCTGCCACTCTGCCGACGTACATCATCGTGCGGCGGTTGTCAAGTGGTTAAAACAATATATATAATGTTTGGGGTTCTAAGTAAATTTCAAGCAAAAAAAAAATGCTGATTTTTTACTTGTAAGCAAAGCGTGTCAGAAAAGGCCTGGTCTTCAACTGGTTATATTATTTTTATATACAGTACATGAGCAAGCAAAAAAGTGTTACCTAATGACCTCAGGCACCCTCAGGTTTTTGTAGGTGTGCATTTTTTGCACACCTATAAAAAATTTTATGTAAGTGTTCCCTCTTGGCACCCTATAAATCTCATTGATTCTCTGGCCCTTTTGTCTGCCTAGTTTTTTCAGTCTTTCCGTACTGGCCCTATACTAGCCTTGAGCTCACCAAGGTGTCCAGCAGCTGCCTGTGAAGGTTCCAGACCCTGGTCCTGTGTGTGGGAGAGTGTCCACACATTGTCAGTGACAGCGGTCATTTCTGATGCTTTCCATAGGCAGAAAAACCTCCGCTGTGACTGAGAGAGTGTTGGAGACTTCGCAGGCAGCAATCAGACACCCTGGTGATGTCAGGACTAGAAGACGGAGCAGAAAGTCTACCCTCAAAACTTTCAAAAGGTAGAAAAAAATGACGTTACTGTTACTAACAAACTGCATAATGAATTACTATGCAAGGCCAGCATCAGTAAGGTCCCATTTGCAGTATAACACGCGACTATAGGTGTCACACATTGGCACGTTTATGAGTTTTTTGCTGGTTGTCACACCACATGTGTTGGGCACCCCATTCATAGGCTGCGCTACCTGCAAAAAATGTGTCAAAGTAGCTCATGCAGCTTTTTGAGTTTTACGCTTTGCGCATTTGTTTTCTGTTTAAATCATTTTTATTCAATTTTAACAAGTGGTTAGTATGCAAAAGTTCTGCCCACGCAGGGGCTAGCATTGAAGTTGGAACAGGTATTAGGTCATAAGAAGGGCAAAAATGAAGCGACACAAACAAAAAAAATGAGAGCTAACACAACAGTAGTAAATTCAAGTGTGAATGATACTGTCAGGGTCCAGGGGTCCCAGAGAAGCTCCCCATAACTACAGGGCACCCCCTAGGCCCATTGAAACCCAAAAGGATGTACAACGTACATCCGAAATTGAAGTGACAGGGATAGAGGAACAGAAAACAGAAGAAAGTTAGGCAAAAAGGGGAGCGCATGCGTGCGAGCGACAGAGATGGCCGCCTTAATCCTCCGCTCCGTGCAGTCAGACATTACAAGCAGGCCTTATAAAGCACAGAGTGAGCGTGGATGCAGCTCACACATCTCCACAGGCTCTGGATCACCTCTGGACGCTGCCGATAATGTACCGTTTGGTAAAAAACAAGCCAAAGAACCAGCTGCCCCATAAGCCCTCCTCAGCCCCAGACAAGGGAAAAAGCAAGATGGCGCCTGAGCCTCAGGAGCCAGATGATGCTACTCAGCTCTCTGCTGAGGATCCAGCATCTCCCGCAAACAGTCTGCAGCAATTCCCCATGTACCTGGTGAGTCCTCTCCCTATGAACTCACCAGGATGCTGGGCAAGTTCTGCAGCATAGTGAGGGACGAGATTACCGCAGCCTCCCGCAAACTCTCCTCAGACCTGGTGCGGGGCCTTAAAGAGATAGGCCACCACACTGATTAATTAGAACAACACATGTATCTAGCCACCACGGTGCTGGAGGGACACGAGGAGGAGGTTGATAAAATGTCAGCTGAGCTCGAGGCCCTAAAAGATAAGTTGGAAGATGCAGAAAATAGGGCTCACAGGGACAACCTACGTATACGTGGTATCCCTGAAGTTATCACTGACCTACAGGGCACAGCCACCTCCACAGCCTTCTTCCAGGAACTGGCCTCTGAGATTCCAGTGGATAGGCTGGAGTTCAAACATATTCACAGATTCCTGGCTCCTAAGCCCTCAGACGCCCCCGAGAGATGTCATCATTGAATTTCACTATTACGTACCAAAGAGAAACTTTTACAGTCTGTAAGAGAACAGCAAGACCTCTCTTTTAAAGGTAACTCTCTTCAGCTGGACAATCAAAAGCAAACAATCAGCGCAAAACCTATTGACGGCTAAAAGCAGCTGAACACTAAAGGCAAATATATAAGCCCTTTTAAGCTTAACTATAACGGACAGTGCAGCGCTAAAAAAATGATCTAACAATAAAAAAAGTGATAAAAAAATGATAAGGCGGCTGCAGTGACGTCCAGGGATACTCCCGCACGCGTATCGTCCAGCAGGAACGCTGAGGAAGTCCTGCTGGACGATACGCGTGCGGGAGTATCCCTGGACATCACTGCAGCCGCCTTATCATTTTTTGCTGTTACCATTCATTGTATACCTGTCATCCTAGCACTAGGTTTAGTGCCGCTTATGTGAGTACCTGTCTTTTATAATAAAGGATCTAGCTCTAGCCATACAGAGAGCACTATATTATTTTTTAGCATTTCATGTGACTACGGGAGACAAACATTCTAAGCTACGGAGCGAAAGAGGTGCCCGGCTTCCCATAAAAAAGTTTAACCTTGACCACCATTGGTGGCGATTGCCTATATGACCTTCCTGTTAGCTCAGGGGTCCATTCTGTAAGGTGAGCAGTTTGGCTAGCAAGTGGTGTGAGCATGGATTAAGGAGCACTTCAGAATTTGCATGAAGCACCCTTTACCACCATTGATGTCTCCGGCTTTTCCAATTATACTTGTTGTGTTTTTTCCTCACGATTTATATGGACTTTTTTTATTATTGTTAGATATTTTTTTTTAGGGTTGCACTGTCCGTTATAGTTTAACTCTCTTCAGCTGTTCGCCGACCTTTCACCAGTCATGATCGCCAGACGGCAGGGCCTCAAACCCTATTTCCAAATTCTACAAACCCAGGGGATCAAATACAGATGGGGGTTCCCCTTTAAGCTATCCTTCTCCCACTTGGGCCGTCAGTTCCACGCCACTTCCCCGTCTGATTTGAGACGCCATTTCTAGGAACTGCAGCTGGGCCTACCCTCATTTCCAATGAAAGCATCGTCCTCCTCTTCTAGACCGGGACCCTCTAGGCCTCCTCCACAACCCTCCCAACGCTCTCAACCCGGATCCCAGGTGCTGCGGGACCTACAGGCCCAACGTCTCCACAAGTTCAACAATGGCTGAAGGTACTCCATTTACATCTTTGGGATACCTAATCTTTCTTGCTGACTGACCCTGCACCACAACCGATGAACCTTGTTTATCTGCTAGATTAACACCCAGAACAATTGGATGTGTTTTGGAACATGCCCACTGTCTTACTTGCACCCTGCTCTGTCCTTTGCTCTAGAGATGGATCACCCTGCCCTAGGAGCGAGATGGTGGTGGAGGACTTCAGATGGCTTTCCCAACCCTTTCCCACACAAAAGAACCTACGATAATCTGAGGTTGACTACTGACTTTTTTTTTTGCACTAACCTCTATAATTCTTTCTGGGGTTGTCATAATGTGGGGGAAGGGGGTAATGCATTCCCCGCAGGGGTAACCTTCATCGGTTTACCAACTTGGTTGTGGTTTCTGTTTCTGCACCATAGTTCACCTCCTCTGTTTGATGGCTTGGTGGAACTAGGGGTGCGGTAGGGTTATGCCGGTCCCCCCGGCCACCTGGAGGCGATGGCCCTCTGGCTGTCATCTTCATGTGCCCAGGGGTCCTGGGTAGTTATGCCTTCACATGTTTTATATGTACCTAGTTAGTTACATTGTTTTAGCTGGTTCTTGATAAAGGTGTTATCAGAAATTTCTTAGATTCTGTGCTACAGATACTTCAATTGACTGTATTATTATGTACTAGGCCGGTGGTTCAGACGGACCACTGCTCCCCCCATGAGTTGGCACTTGGCTAAGACAGCTGTCTTGGCCAATGTCCCACCCTACTGTGGGCCATACAGTCCACAAAATTATGCATTCAAGCTCTTAAGGCTTTCTCTACTCCGAGTTCTCCTCAATACACTTATGTTATATGTCTTGCTCTCTCTCTCCCTCCCTCTTCTTGTCTCTTCTCTTACTCTTCTTTTTCTGTTTCTTCCCCTCTTTTTCTATCCTACACACCTATCTCAGTCTTCTTCTGGTCCTCACACCTACCTTATATCTTCTCTTTTCTACGTCTCTCTGCCCGCAGGCTAGGTCCTGCTGGGATTGGACACATGGTGAGAAAACTTTTGTGAGTAGATACTGCCTCTCTTTAGGTACACTCATCAGTTTTTTCTTTATATTTTTAACGTTTGTTTTCTTGAAATGCTATGTTTTACATTTTCTCTCGACACATGTGCTACATAAGGCTCTGCAAAACCACTTACACACAAGTGAAGTCTAGCGTGTTACCACACCATCAGGATTTTCTGACCTCATAAGATCGCCCCTGAATTCTCAGGAGCTTGTGCAAACCCTTGTGTCTCTGACTAATATTTTTGACACCTGAAGTTTATGCAAATATGTATACATGATGTGCCACTGTTATTGTATTATCCTGTTGATCTGTATGTTCAATAAAATCCTTTTTACAAGAAAGTTAGGCAAAAAGTTGAAGCTAAAGAAAGGGAGGTCCCTCATCTACCGTGTAGGGAGCTAGAGAAGGTACAGGGGAGTCTAGTAAAGAAAGGGAGGCCAGAAGGATGGGGACCAGAAGATGGGGAAAAGGGAAGGGCTTGGGAACATCTGGACCATCTGTCACAGGCGGCCCAAGGTGGCTGGGGGGAGGGTAGGAAAGGCATATGACAGCCATGGTTCCCAAATTTTGAGGAACTTGGCATTAGTGTCCCAGCGGATGTTCGACATCTGTTCATTAAGCATCAACGCAGTCATGCGATCTTTCACCCCCTGAAAGGGGTCGGATAGCTTTTTCCAGGCTTGGGCAATAGTTCTTTTGGATAGGTAGGTTTCCGCTGATAAGAAAATAGGCCTGAAATTGGACAGTGTAATAAGGCAAACTTGGCTTCTTTTAGTACAGGCAGGTGAAACAACAAGAATAGGAGGCCAAATACCCGAGACCAAAACCCAATTAGTCTAGGATATTTCCACCATATATGTATACCGTCACCTGGATGGTAACAACTAGGGATGAGCTGAACACCCCCCTGTTCGGTTCGCACCAGAACATGCGAACAGGAAAAAAGTTTGTTCGAACACGCGAACACCGTTAAAGTCTATGGGACACGAACATGAACAATCAAAAGTGCTCATTTTAAAGGCTTCTATGCAAGTTATTGTCATAAAAAGTGTTTGGGGACCTGGGTCCTGCCCCAGGGGACATGGATCAATGCAAAAAAAAGTTTTAAAAATGGCCGTTTTTTCAGGAGTAGTGATTTTAATAATGCTTAAGTCAAACAATAAAAGTGTAATATCCCTTTAAATTTCATAGCTGGGGGGTGTCTATAGTATGCCTGTAAAGGGGCGCATGTTTCCTGTGTTTAGAACAGTCTGACAGCAAAATGACATTTCGAAGGAAAATACCCATTTAAAACTACTCGCGGCTATTGCATTGCCGACAATACACATAGAAGTTCATTGATAAAAACGGCATGGGAATTCCCCACAGGGGAACCCCAAACCAAAATTTAAAAAAAAAATGACGTGGGAGTCCCCCTAAATTCCATACCAGGCCCTTCAGGTCTGGTATGGATATTAAGGGGAACCCCGGGCAAAATTAAAAAAACAAATGACGTGGGGTTCCCCCTAGATTCCATACCAGACCCTCCAGGTCTGGTATGGATTTAAAGGGGAACCCCGTGCCAAAAAAAAAAAAAAAACGGCGTGGGGTCCCCCCAAAGATCCATACCAGACCCTTATCCGAGCACGCAACCTGGCAGGCCGCAGAAAAAGAGGGGGGACGAGAGTGCGCCCCCCCCTCCTGAACCATACCAGGCCACATGCCCTCAACATTGGGAGGGTGCTTTGGGATAGCCCCCCAAAACACCTTGTCCCCATGTTGATGAGGACAAGGGCCTCATCCCCACAACCCTGGCCGGTGGTTGTGGGGGTCTGTGGGCAGGGGGCTTATCGGAATCTGGAAGCCCCCTTTAACAAGGGGACCCCCAGATCCCGCCCCCCCTGTGTGAAACGGTAAGGGGGTACTTATCCCTACCATTTCACTAAAAAACTGTCAAAAATGTTAAAAATGACAAGAGACAGTTTTTGACAATTCCTTTATTTAAATGCTTCTTATTTCTTCTATCTTCCTTCATCTTCTTCTTCTGGTTCTTCTGGCTCTTCTGGTTCTTCCTCCAGCGTTCTCGTCCAGCATCTCCTCTGAGGCGTCTTCTATCTTCTTCTCCTCGGGCCGCTCCACACCCATGGCATAGGGGGAGGCTCCCGCTCTTCTCTTCATCTTCTTCCTCTTCTTCTCTTCTTCTTTTCTTCTCTTCTTCATTTTCTTCTCCGGGCCGCTCCGCATCCATGCTGGCATGGAGGGGGGCTCCCACTGTGTGACGACGTCTCCTTGTCTGACGGTTCTTAAATAACGGGGGCGGGGCCACCCGATGACCCCGCCCCCCTCTGACGCACGGTGACTTGACGGGACTTCCCTGTGACATCACGGGGAATGCCACAGGGAAGTCCCATCATGACCCGTGCGTCAGAGGGGGGCGGGGTCACCGGGTGGCCACGCCCCCCATTATTTAAGACCTGTCAGACGAGGAGACGCCGTCACACAGTGGGAGCCTCCCTCCATGACAGCATGGATGTGGAGCGGCCCGGAGAAGAAAATGAAGAAGAGAAGAAGAGAAGAAGGAAGAAGAGAAGAAGATGAAGAAGAAGATGAAGAGAAGAGCGGGAGCCTCCCCCCATGCCATGGGTGCGGAGCGGCCCGAGGAGAAGAAGATAGAAGATGCTGCGGAGGAGATGCTGGACGAGAACGCCGGAGGAAGAACCAGAAGAAGAAGAAGATGAAGGAAGATAGAAGAAAGAAGAAGCATTTAAATAAAGGAATTGTCAAAAACTGTCTCTTGTCATTTTTAACATTTTTGACAGTTTTTTAGTGAAATGGTAGGGGTAAGTACCCCCTTACCATTTCACACAGGGGGGGCCGGGATCTGGGGGTCCCCTTGTTAAAGGGGGCTTCCAGATTCCGATAAGCCCCCCGCACGCAGACCCCCACAACCACCTGCCAGGGTTGTGGGGATGAGGCCCTTGTCCTCATCAACATGGGGACAAGGTGTTTTGGGGGGCTACCCCAAAGCACCCTCCCAATGTTGAGGGCATGTGGCCTGGTACGGTTCAGGAGGGGGGGCGCACTCTCGTCCCCCCCTCTTTTCCTGCGGCCTGCCAGGTTGCGTGCTTGGATAAGGGTCTGGTAGGGATTTTTGGGGGGACCCCACGCCGTTTTTTTTTTTTTTTTGGCGCGGGGTTCCCCTTAAAATCCATACCAGACCTGAAGGGCCTGGTATGGAATTTAGGGGGACTCCCACGTCATTTTTTTTTTAAATTTCGGTTCAGGGTTCCCCTGTGGGGAATTCCCATGCCGTTTTTATCAATGAACTTCTATGTGTATTGCCAGCAATGCAATAGCCGTGAGTAGGTTTAAATGGGTTTTTTCCTTCGAAATGTCATTTTGCTGTCAGACTGTTCTAAACACGGGAAACATGCGCCCCTTTACAGGCATACTATAGACACCCCCCAGCTACGAAATTTAAAGGGATATTACACTTTTATTGTTTGACTTTAAGCATTATTAAAATCACTACTCCTGAAAAAACGGCAGTTTTTAAAACTTTTTTTTGCATTGATCCATGTCCCCTGGGGCAGGACCCGGGTCCCCAAACACTTTTTATGACAATAACTTGCATATAAGCCTTTAAAATTAGCACTTTTGATTTCTCCCATAGACTTTTAAAGGGTTTTCCGCGGCATTCGAATTTGCCGCGAACACCCCAAATTGTTTGCTGTTCGGCGAACTTGCGAACAGCCAATGTTCGAGTCGAACATGAGTTTGACTCGAACTCGAAGCTCATCCCTAGCCACAACCCTGGAAACAGCCGTCACTGTGGGATAGATTAGCATGGGCAATGCAAGCAGGGACCTAATACTAGCGTAGGAACACCTTATATGCCGCCTTGTGCATGGCCAGCTTGGCTTCTGGGATAGGACACACACAGGTCCCCAGAAGACAGCGGGGGGGACATGACGTCCTGCGCCGCTGCCCAGATGGAACGGAAGTACAGGCTGTACTTCAAAAAAGTACTAAAGAAAAAAAAAATTTATATCCAAAAACAAGGGGTGGTCTTTCGTTTAAGACCACCTCTAAAAAGTGGGTGGAATTCCGCTTTAAGATGAACAAAAATGAGAGGAAGAGAAAAGCGCACCATAACACATCAAAAATACACATACAGAAATTCATCCAGAACGCATCTGGACTTTTTGTTGTGTGAAGTGGCCCTGAGTACTTCTCTTCTTGTATTGTGTCACTGAGTAGGAGGGATCGCTCTCAGCACACAGTGGCATGTTTATTGTTATTGGATGTTAGAAAAGTGGAAAGGAATTTCATTGTCAATACCAGTGGAGCAGGTGAGAAAAATGTGAAACAATTCCCATCCATACAACACTCAGAAGAGGAAATGAAACTACAGTATCTGTACAGCAGCTGAGCCACAACACTTCTACAGAGGTAATAAATCATTCTGTTATCATATAGATTTCATTATTGGGACTTCAGTCTACATATTCATCTCAGGAATGGGATTAGTTATTTTTACATTGTAATTATAGATTTCCTACAATGCTCTCAGGAAATGGAAGGTTTTGCTTCCACAGCCCCCAGCTGCTGCTATTTGCCAGTTATGCCGCGTACACACGAGCGGACTTTCCGGCATACTTGGTCCGGTGGACCAGAATCCGCCGCACAATCCGACCGTGTGTAGGCTCCGGCTGACTTTTTTTCCCAAAAGTCTGCCGTGCCAAGATTTGAAGCATGCTTCAAATCTTAGTCCGCCGGACTCAGTTCCTGACGGAAAGCCCGTTCATCTGTATGCGTCTGTATGCTGGTCCGACGGACCAGATACGACGCAAGGGCAGGGTACTGCATCTCGCGCTCGCTGCGATAGGAAAAACAAATTTTCCTATTGCGGCGAGCGTGGGGCATCTCAGGCCCTTAGGTCTAGCATGGATTTTAATTGGAACCCCCTACGCCAAAAAAAACGGTGTGGGGTCCACCCCAAAATCCAATCCCGGCCCCTATCCGAGCACGCAGCCCGGCCGGTCAGGAAAGGGGGTGGGGACGAGCGAGCGCCCCCCTCCTGAACCGTACCAGGCCGCATGCCCTCAACATGGGGGGTGAGATCGCTCAGGGAACACACTGTGTCTGGTGAGGAGTCAGGTCCCGACCCCCCCTTGTCCTGCACCCTTCCAAGGGGGTCTCCTAGAGACGAGGAAATGAATCCTCGGCTCCTGGGATATCATGTTCTGGAGATATCTCAGATAAAAACGTAGGCTTGGAGCTGAAACATCGTTGGATCATGATATAACTCAGGATCTTAAACAGAAATGTGATAACAAAAAACTTTCCACCACCCTCAGTCCGCACGCATTTGCAAACGCATGCGTGAGCCACAGAGCCACGTCACGCCACCCTGGTATCTGTGGTCCTAACACTAAAATATGAGTGTCCCCACAGTGGAGGCACATACATTCTGATGGATAGATGAGGGCAGGTGGACTGAAGGGGAGCCCACCCCTTCTTAAAAGTACAGAAGCACACCAAACACCCAGTGAATAGCACAATGGCTGCAAAGTTGTTGGTGCTTTGCTGGATGCATGTGTTTGGAAATGCGTGCGGACTAAACCCCTTGTTTTTAATGCATACTGTTAGACAGGTTTATTTGGTTGTCTGCGAGCTGGTGGTAAGTAGGCTTTGGTTTTTTCCTGGGCATTCCCCAGGCTTTGTTACCCGTCTTAAACAGAAATAACTAAGCCAGAGTCGTATTATGAGGACTCGTCTGTAAAACTATTGAAAGAGCAAAGAAAAAGGGATAGAAAAAAGTAAAGAGGAGAAAAGGAAAAGAGAGAAAAGAAGGGAGAGAAGAGTAAGGTAAGGTGCCTTTCTACCCAATGTAAGTCCCCAATATCAGAGTCCCACCATGCTAACAATGCCAGGTATCAGGGAAATTCCGAGATACTGAGCCCAGGGTTCCCATATCGCTGTGAATGCCTCAGTCGTGCCTATTAGGGAACTCACCAGTTTTTCTTGTGCCATTATCCATGAAATCTTTCTTTTCATAGATAATAGAGAGACCGTGGGTAGTTTCCATACCTGGCAAAACTACAGGTTTTTTAAACTTTTTTTTGCATTGGTACGTGTCCCCTGGGGCAGGACCCAGGTCCCCAAACACTTTTTATGGCAATAACTTGCATATAAGCCTTTAAAATGAACACTTTTCATTTTTCACATTCATGTCCCATAGACTTTAACGATGTTCGCATGTTCGCACAGGTTTTTTGCATGTTCGCAAGTTCTGCTGCAAATCGAACTGAGGGGTGTTCGGCTCATCCCTATTGATAACATCAGCATCTGCTATGAGTCCCAAAAGTGTGAAGCAGTCACTATTTCTAAGGCATATAGACCCTATACAGGGTTCCCAGAGTCTGTGTGTCTTTGGGAGACATGGACTTGAATCCAAAATAACAGTACTCCAAGGGTCCCCAGGCATACACCTCACAAAGAGTAGTGTTCCCTTTAAAATTCAGGGCTGATAATCAGGAGGCAAGAGGCTAGCATTCAGTCCCCTCCAAAAGCCTCTGTCCCGGGTGAGTCTATCACACCCACTGATCAGTATTTTACCATATCAGAATTCAGAGATCCTGCTGATCAGCATTTCACCATATCAGAATTTGGAGACCCAGCCGATCAGTATTGTTTACGATATCTGAATCCAAAAAGCCCATTGATCAGCTCCCCTCCCCAATCTTGATCTCCAGGCTGCATGCTCAGATAAGGGTCTGGTATGGATTTTGGCAGGGCCGGTGCTAGACTATTTTGCACCCTAGGCAAGACCAGCTACTTGTGCCCCCCTCCTAAAAAAAAAAATGTAAAACTACCATTTTAAAAACAGTAGAAAATATTAAAACATCTAAATATAAAACTGCCACATTTCTTTTTATTCAGACAGCCCAATCCAGCAAAAAAAAGAAGAAAACAGCCCAATCCAGCAAAGAGACAGCTAAATCCAGCAAATAGACAGTCCAATTCAAAGAGACAGCAAAATCCAGCAAAGAGACATCCAAATCCAAGTGTGATAGGTGGGGGAGAGTGTGACAGGTAGGGGGGGTTATAGGTGGGGGGCAGTGTGACAGGTGGGGGGCCAATGTGACAGGTGGGGGGCCGGGGCAGTCGTGCCTATTAGGGAACTCACCAGTTTTTCTTGTGCCATTATCCATGAAATCTTTCTTTTCATAGATAATAGAGAGACCGTGGGTAGTTTCCATACCTGGCAAAACTACAGGTTTTTTAAACTTTTTTTTGCATTGGTACGTGTCCCCTGGGGCAGGACCCAGGTCCCCAAACACTTTTTTTGGCAATAACTTACATATAAGCCTTTAAAATGAACACTTTTCATTTTTCACATTCATGTCCCATAGACTTTAACGATGTTCGCATGTTCGCACAGGTTTTTTGCATGTTCGCAAGTTCTGCTGCAAACCGAACTGAGGGGTGTTCGGCTCATCCCTATTGATAACATCAGCATCTGCTATGAGTCCCAAAAGTGTGAAGCAGTCACTATTTCTAAGGCATATAGACCCTATACAGGGTTCCCAGAGTCTGTGTGTCTTTGGGAGACATGGACTTGAATCCAAAATAACAGTACTCCAAGGGTCCCCAGGCATACACCTCACAAAGAGTAGTGTTCCCTTTAAAATTCAGGGCTGATAATCAGGAGGCAAGAGGCTAGCATTCAGTCCCCTCCAAAAGCCTCTGTCCCGGGTGAGTCTATCACACCCACTGATCAGTATTTTACCATATCAGAATTCAGAGATCCTGCTGATCAGCATTTCACCATATCAGAATTTGGAGACCCAGCCGATCAGTATTGTTTACGATATCTGAATCCAAAAAGCCCATTGATCAGCTCCCCTCCCCAATCTTGATCTCCAGGCTGCATGCTCAGATAAGGGTCTGGTATGGATTTTGGCAGGGCCGGTGCTAGACTATTTTGCACCCTAGGCAAGACCAGCTACTTGTGCCCCCCTCCTAAAAAAAAAAAAATGTAAAACTACCATTTTAAAAACAGTAGAAAATATTAAAACATCTAAATATAAAACTGCCACATTTCTTTTTATTCAGACAGCCCAATCCAGCAAAAAAAAGAAGAAAACAGCCCAATCCAGCAAAGAGACAGTCCAATTCAAAGAGACAACAAAATCCAGCAAAGAGACATCCAAATCCAAGTGTGATAGGTGGGGGAGAGTGTGACAGGTAGGGGGGGTTATAGGTGGGGGGCAGTGTGACAGGTGGGGGGCCAATGTGACAGGTGGGGGGCCGGGGCAGTTTGACAGGTGGTGATGGGGGACCAGTGTGACAGGTGGGGGCCAGTGTGACAGGTGGGGGACCAGTGTGACAGGTGGGGGGGCCAGTGTGACAGGTGGGGGGGCCAGTGTGACAGATGGGGGGTCAGTGTGACAGGTGGGGGGTCAGTGTGACAGGTGGGGGTCAGTGTGACAGGTGGGGGGCCAGTGTGACAGGTGGTGGTGGGGGGTCAGTGTGACAGGTGGGGGACCAGTGTAACAGGTGGTGGTGGGGGGTGTTGTGGAAAATGTTATATTAATGTGTTGTCATAAGTCTCCCAGTGTGTGTTCAACCACAGCCCGCTCTAAAGAGCTGACTGGGGCAGATCGACGCTGGCTGAGACCTGTTAGGTAGTGGAAAACTTCCTGGTGTTTGGAGAGAGGTGTTTGCGGAGAGAGGGCATGTCCGCCAGCAAAAGGGCCCCTGTGCAATGCACAGAACGATCGTCTGGTGGGGATGCGTTCACTCTGCAAAGACATTATCGGTTTAGAGGTGTTTTGTTTTGCTCTTGTCACCCCTGGTATGCCTGATCAACATGTTTGGGGTGCCATGACGTACACCTGCAGATAATCTCCCATGCACAAGGAACTTTAGTCATCGTCATTTAGTATATTGTATCATGTCCTGTAGTAATTGGTTGTTTTATGTTCTGTTGTTAAATCCTTATATGGTCACTTACATCCTGTGAGGTCATATTGTTAGCGAAATTTGGTTGTACGCAAAGCACACTGCCAAATCTCCTGTTTCTAATCATAATAGCAATTTCGTCTAATGATATAATACCAATGCATCTCACCTTTTGATCGTATCCATCCTCTGGTGTGTGTGTATGTCTCATGCTCACAAATAATCACATCCTCCTCCTTCAGGTTCCAAAAACCCACTGCTTGCCAGCCTCCGTTAGCTGTCTGCGTGAGCCACTTTATTAGCATATCAATAGGAGGTCCCAAAAGCTCGAGGGTTCCGCCTCCAACAGCCAAACACCTCTTACAAAGCTTGTGACCTCACAGGATGTGAGTGACCATATAAGGATTTAACAGCAGAACACAAAACAACCAATTACTACAGGACATGATACAATATACTAAATGACGATGACTAAAGTTCCTCGTGCATGGATGAGAGATTATCTGCAGGTGTAGGTCATGGCACCCCAAACATGTTGATCAGGCATACCAGGGGTGACAAGAGCAAAACACCTCTAAACCGATAATGTCTTTGCAGAGTGAACGCATCCCCACCAGACGATCGTTCTGTGCATTGCACAGGGGCCCTTTTGCTGGCGGACATGTCCTCTCTCCGCAAACACCTCCCTCCAAACACCAGGAAGTTTTCCATTACCTAACAGGTCTCAGCCAGTGTCGATCTGCCCCAGCCAGTTCTTTAGAACGGGCTGTGGTTAAACACACACTGGGAGATTTATGACAACACATTAATATAAAATTTTCCACAACAGTTCCCTCCTCTTGTCATATGATCCCATGTGTCCCTCGATGAATCCTGATCTTCTTCTTAGTCCATAAAAAGTAAAACACGGCTTGACATGTAGACTCTGTTGGAGATGACATGGTGAGCTGTAGTAGTCGCCGGTCGGTCTGGGATCCTCTGTGTCTTGTACGTGGGTCGGGCTTCGGGGCATCTCAGGGAAGATGTGGTCATCTGCTCAGGCTCTGGTCACGCGTCCAATCAGGCAACAGGAGCACCTCATCATGGCATATAGAAGGAATAGAAACAAAAACAACATGAGTATGTATACCCCTACTTCCTTCACTATGATCCGCTGCAAGATAAAAATTAAATCTCCAACGATTCCCAACCCCTTAAAAAGGATTCCAACCTTCACTATCTATAGCTCTGGCTTTGCCTTGCAGGGATCTAAACCTTATCCATATGGGCCTGAACTTTGTCACTACTATCCCCGATCCAGATATAACAATCTTTACTTATGAATTCCCAGAAACCCCCTTGGAATGTAGGAACTTCCTTGTAGCTTCAACCGTTACATGAAACATCCCATCCTCAATGGATGAGAAATTGTTCAAGCGTTTCATAAGCTCAAGCCCCCACCGTGTATAAGCAATTCCCTTCCAGCTGTCCCTGCCATTCTTACCTTCTCTCGTGCCATCAGATCCTCACGATCGGCCACGACATAAGATGCTGGGACGAGTTTCATCAGCACACATGAACCTCTTGCCTTACGGGAGATTACCTTATAAAGCTGTAGATCCAGATTAATACCAAACTTCAGTTGTAGCACACTTGTGGGCTACCTCGTTATCCCGATACCAAAGCTGGCAAGAACCAGAGCTATTGTTAAAATTATAACTAATTTTACCCTCTAGAAATGTTTTGTTGTTAAGTTCTTTTGACAGGTGTCTGTTTGGATTTTACTAGTTTGTCAAAACTCCTCACACCAATATGAACATCACATATAGCATGTACCGCCGTCATCGCTGGGGCACTAATACCCGACCATGTGTCCTGTTCTCTTTCTTAGCTAGTTGGGATGCTTTCCATCGTTACCCTTGCCAAAATTTATTAAACAAAAAAATATAAATGAACAAAGATACTCCTCTACTCTTTTGTGGTTGATCAGCTTCTTGCAGTGGCTGGCGTGGTCTCATCCCTCAAGCTTCTTTATAATGACCCAGTCACCTGGTTGGAAAGAATGTAAACTGGTTATTGTGTCAGGGTCCAGGATGGACTCGTGAACCCTGTGGTGGACCTTTTGAAGTTCATGTTACAGTGATTGCACCCACCCCATCAGCTGAGAATGTAGGTGACAGCTAATGAGGAAAGTACAATTCTGTTTTTGGTTGACCTTCAAACAAACCTCATATGACAATAACCCAGACATCGGGACTGTGGTCACTGCATAACCTGTGTGTGGCTTACCATCCGGGGTGTAATACCTGGAACCAGTGACAAAAAGGTTCTTAGCATCTGGGACGGGAGCCTCTTTCACCAGACTGCTGCTTGCTGATTCAAATTCCATCAAAGAAAGACAGACAGTCTTGGCACAAACTTGGTTAGAATTAGAGCGGTCAGTATTGTTGGTTTGAAAATGTGTTATTCTCACCACTCTCATCCCCCCTTTTCTTCCCTCCTCCTTACAAGCTGGAGGAAGACATGCAGGGTTTAGGATGGTGCAGAATAAAACAGTGAAATAGCCTATGATACTTTTACCTTCTTATACACCTGTACACACACTTCCAGAAACTCTTTGGACCTGAAAAGATACTTATAAACAAAAGTTATTACTCTATCCTTCAAAGAATGGTAAACAATACAATATTCGTGTACATTGGTAAATTGTCACTGACATTCCACAAAACCGATAATAACTAAACCCTCTGTACGTTTTTTTTTTTTTCCCTAAAATACAACAGCCGCGACACGCAAGAGGGCTGTCACGGTAGGTTCAAACATCTTGTTACCACATACAAACAATGAAACAAAGACAAACATTTAGATACAAATGTGGGGGAGATATTTCATAGTTCCCAAAAACAAAAAATGAAAAATAAATACGACCAGATGGAATGCTGTCTTCATTCTTTTAGCGATAGAAAAAGAATACAATTTGAAAGGCACGAGAGCATTTCAAAATCTTTGCATGGACCAGCCACACAAAGTTCAAAAACAGGCCTGTGTATTTTTAATCACACAAATGTGTACTACACATCCCTCAACTCACTCAACATTACAGATTTCTGAAGCCACAGTCGCGCAACATCAACTCCAGAGGGATACCCAAAATAGTATCCTTGGACCACCTATGTCAATCTTTCTGGGGTTTAATGGCCTTTTCCTCAGAACTCAGATTTCATGTATTATGTAGCTGTCTGACTGGGGTGCATGGACGACCTATTGCCCATGACGATTCAAATCGCTTTTTTTGGCGAACTCTGCGTCCAGAGAACCCTGCGCTTTATTTTTGGAGCGATTATGGTTTGCGCCTTTATCACCATAATCGGCCCCCGCATTCCGATTATTATACACGGCCTGAGCGGGGCTGTTAGCGTACTACTCCTCACGTTTATGCTAATACAATCGCGAACTGGAATTCCGACTATTATACACGGCCCGACCAGTCTCACAATATACAGCCCTCTAAACGTGTTTGTCCGACAACTACAAAAATACCATGAAATCCTCCGCTATTCAAAACAAAAACAAACTTATGGCTTCTATCTGTACCCAGATATTACAACAATAACATGGATGCCTCCTGTTTGCTCTCTACCCAAAACTGTATTACAGTATAAACCTTAATATAATTTAAAAATAAAAATGATTTCGTCCTTCCAAACACAAGTCAAAAGACCCCAAGCCCCTCCCACCAACTTCCTGTTGCACACCTGAGTAGGAAGAGGGAGGGGGAGGGGAAGCCTCAAATAGCTTCATATTTTTTTCTATCAAGACATTAGAAATCTTCACTAGAAACATAAACTTCTTTAAAACAACTGGAATAAAAACCTAAATGATTCTACTGGAAATGGAATTCAGTACAAAACCAGAGATATTTCGCTGGAGACTAAAATCAGCATAAACAAAAAGGCAGTTGCAGCAATCGAAAATCGCTCCACGGCAAAAGGGTGAATGAAACCCGGACTACAGAAAATGGCTGACATTAACAAATGATAAGACATAAAGTTACATAAAACGTCTTAAACAATACACTCTTGTCGCAAATACAACACAATTTTAGACTCAAAGTTAGAACTCCCCCCATGTTATTACCTAGAAACCTGAGACCCCCACAGGGTGTAAACAGCTCCTATTGTGATATCCCAACAATGCATGGGCACTTGGATATGCGACAGGCATTTCAACTTAAAACCAATATTCAATACAGAAAACGCAATAGTTTCCTTGAAAAGTATGTAAACAGTAAAAAAATAGAATTCACAAAATGGTGCCTAGAAGCCAGATTGTAGTTTAAAGCACATGGCTTTGCACACACAAAGGAATACACAATGTAGCAGCTTCCCCTATAGGAGGCTCACAGGTCTTCAAAATGGCCGCCGATGCACATGGTGACCACAACAAAGGCCAGACCCAAACAAAATGGCGCATTTTCCCGCCAAAACTGACCAAGATGGATAAACATTTCAAAGTTCACACACAAAGGAAAAGAAAATGGCCGACCGTAGTCACATGGTAGACAACAACAAGAGAGCAAAAGGAAGTAGCAGACAAAAACCATTTTCCTGCCAAAACCAAAAATGTCTCCCAAAAAACTTACACATTTGAGATACTAAATGAACGCTTAGACAAACATTTAAAAGTGTTAAAGTTACAAAAAGCACAACTTCAGAACACATGCTATCCAACGAAACAACCAAGGCACATAACCCACAATTACACGGCTGTAACATACCCTCAAACTCAGTTCACATCATCTTTCACAGGAACGAGACACTGAGAGATACAGACAGTGAA
Source organism: Aquarana catesbeiana (assembly GCF_042186555.1). Lineage (NCBI taxonomy): Eukaryota > Metazoa > Chordata > Amphibia > Anura > Ranidae > Aquarana > Aquarana catesbeiana. The sequence goes on from NC_133329.1 coordinate 44,704,653, forward strand.
TGCCTGCATGTCTGTTCAGTACATTATAGTTCCCTTCCCCCAGGGCGTAGCCCCTTTCAATACAAAAACAACAATGCCTGCCCCTTCACTAAACTCATCTTTACAAACAGGTTCAGCTACTTACAAAACTACTCAGCCACACACACACACACACACATTGTAGGCTGCAAATAATATCAATTCATACATTTATATTTCTCATATGCATTATTACACAGCATCACACACACACACAGGCACAGTCTCCTTACACAAAGATTCGAAATACAAATCACACACACACACAAGCAGGCACACACACACACACACACACAGGCACACACCAGACATACGATCAAACTTCCAGCATTATTTCAAAAGACGAAAAATTTGTTCTTTTTGCGAAGCAGACCCTCCCCAGCACATCTTAATGATCCGATTCTGAAGGAGGTTCTGTTCACTCCTACCTGGCTCGCCATGCTGTTAGCGAAATTTGGTTGTACGCAAAGCACACAGCCAAATCTCCTGTTTCTAATCATAATAGCAATTTCGTCTAATGATATAATACCAATGCATCTCACCTTTTGATCGTATCCATCCTCTGGTGTGTGTGTGTGTGTCTCATGCTCACAAATAATCACATCCTCCTCCTTCAGGTTCCAAAAACCCACTGCTTGCCAGCCTCCCTTAGCTGTCTGCGTGAGCCACTTTATTAGCATATCAATAGGAGGTCCCAAAAGCTCGAGGGTTCCGCCTCCAACAGCCAAACACCTCTTACAAAGCTTGTGACCTCACAGGATGTGAGTGACCATATAAGGATTTAACAGCAGAACACAAAACAACCAATTACTACAGGACATGATACAATATATTAAATGACGATGACTAAAGTTCCTCGTGCATGGATGAGAGATTATCTGCAGGTGTAGGTCATGGCACCCCAAACATGTTGATCAGGCATACCAGGGGTGACAAGAGCAAAACACCTCTAAACCGATAATGTCTTTGCAGAGTGAACGCATCCCCACCAGACGATCGTTCTGTGCATTGCACAGGGGCCCTTTTGCTGGCGGACATGTCCTCTCTCCGCAAACACCTCCCTCCAAACACCAGGACGTTTTCCATTACCTAACAGGTCTCAGCCAGTGTCGATCTGCCCCAGCCAGTTCTTTAGAACGGGCTGTGGTTGAACACACACTGGGAGATTTATGACAACACATTAATATAAAATTTTCCACAACAATATCCTGTGAGGTCACAAGCTTTGTAAGAGGTGTTTGGCTGTTGGAGGCTGAACCCTAGAGCTGTGGGACCTCCTATTGATATGCTAATAAAGTGGCTCACGCAGACAGCTGAGACAGGCTGGCTACAGTGTGTTTTTGGAACCAGAAGCAGGAGGATGTGATTATTTGTCTAGTTGGTTGGATGGGGCACACACCAGAGGATGGATACGATCAAAAGGTGAGATGCATTTATTTCATTAGACGAAATTGTTATTATGATTAGAAACAGGAGATTTGGCTGTGTGCTCTGTGTGCAGCCAAATTTCGCTAACAGGGGCCAGTGTGACAGGTGGGGGCCAGTGTGACAGGTGGGGGACCAGTGTGACAGGTGGGGGGGGGCAGTGAAACAGGTGGGGGGCCAGTGAAACAGGTGGTGGTGGGGGGCTAGTGTGACAGGTGGGGGAGCAGTGTGACAGGTGGGGGGCCAGTGTAACAGGTGGTGGTGGGGGGGCCAGTGTGACAGGTGGTGGTGGGGGAGAAGTGTCACAGGTGGGGGGCCAGTGTCACAGGTGGGGGGCCAGTGTAACAGGTGGTGGTGGGGGGCCAGTGTGACAGGTGGTGGTGGGGGAGCAGTGTCACAGGTGGGGGGCCAGTGTGACAGGTGGGGGGCCAGTGTAAAAGGTGGTAGTGGGGGGCCAGTGTGACAGGTGGGGTTCAGTGTGACAGGTGGTGGTAGGGGACCAGTGTGACAGGTGGGGGACCAGTGTAACAGGTGGTGGTGGGGGGCCAGTGTGACAGGTGGGGGAACAGTGTAACAGGTGGTGGTGGGGGGTGTTGTGGAAAATTTTATATTAATGTGTTGTCATAAGTCTCCCAGTGTGTGTTCAACCACAGCCCGCTCTAAAGAGCTGACTGGGGCAGATCGACGCTGGCTGAGACCTGTTAGGTAGTGGAAAACTTCCTGGTGTTTGGAGAGAGGTGTTTGCGGAGAGAGGGCATGTCCGCCAGCAAAAGGGCCCCTGTGCAATGCACAGAACGATCGTCTGGTGGGGATGCGTTCACTCTGCAAAGACATTATCGGTTTAGAGGTGTTTTGCTCTTGTCACCCCTGGTATGCCTGATCAACATGTTTGGGGTGCCATGACGTACACCTGCAGATAATCTCCCATGCACAAGGAACTTTAGTCATCGTCATTTAGTATATTGTATCATGTCCTGTAGTAATTGGTTGTTTTGTGTTCTGTTGTTAAATCCTTATATGGTCACTTACATCCTGTGAGGTCATATCCTGTGAGGTCACAAGCTTTGTAAGAGGTGTTTGGCTGTTGGAGGCTGAACCCAAGAGCTGTGGGACCTCCTATTGATATGCTAATAAAGTGGCTCACGCAGACAGCTGAGACAGGCTGGCTACAGTGTGTTTTTGGAACCAGAAGCAGGAGGATGTGATTATTTGTCTAGTTGGTTGGATGGGGCACACACCAGAGGATGGATACGATCAAAAGGTGAGATGCATTTATTTCATTAGACAAAATTGTTATTATGATTAGAAACAGGAGATTTGGCTGTGTGCTCTGTATGCAGCCAAATTTCGCTAACAGGGGCCAGTGTGACAGCTGGAGGCCAGTGTGACAGGTGGGGGACCAGTGTGACAGGTGGGGGGCCAGTGTAACAGGTGGGGGGCCAGTGTAACAGGTGGTGGTGGGGGCTAGTGTGACAGGTGGGGGAGCAGTGTGACAGGTGGGGGGCCAGTGTAACAGGTGGTGGTGGGGGGGCCAGTGTGACAGGTGGTGGTGGGGGAGAAGTGTCACAGGTGGGGGGCCAGTGTCACAGGTGGGGGGCAAGTGTAACAGGTGGTGGTGGGGGGCCAGTGTGACAGGTGGTGATGGGGGAGCAGTGTCACAGGTGGGGGGCCAGTGTGACAGGTGGGGGGCCAGTGTAAAAGGTGGTAGTGGGGGGCCAGTGTGACAGGTGGGGTTCAGTGTGACAGGTGGTGGTAGGGGACCAGTGTGACAGGTGGGGGACCAGTGTGACAGGTGGTGGTGGGGAGCAGTGTGACAGGTGGGGGAGCAGTGTGACAGGTGGGGGGCCAGTGTAACAGGTGGTAGTAGGGGGCCAGTGTGACAGGTGGGGGGTCAGTGTGACAGGTGGTGGTAGGGGGCCAGTGTGACAGGTGGGGGACCAGTGTGACAGGTGGGGGACCAGTGTGACAGGTGGGGGAGCAGTGTAACTGGTGGTGGTGGGGGGCCAGTGTGACAGGTGGGGGTGGGGGAGCAGTGTGACAGGTGGGGGGCCAGTGTGACAGGTGGGGGGCCAGTATAACAGGTGGTAGTGGAGGGCCAGTGTGAAAGGTGGGGGGTCAGTGTGACAGGTGGGGGACCAGTGTGAAAGGTGGTGGTGGGGGAACAGTGTATAAGGTGGTGGTGAGGGGCCAGTGTGAGAGGTGGGGGGCCAGTGTGAGAGGTGGGGGACCAGTGTAACAGGTGGTGGTGGGGGGCCAGTGTGACATGTGGGGGTGGGGGAGCAGTGTGACAGGTGGGGGGGCAGTGTAACAGGTGGTAGTGGGGGGGCCAGTGTGACAGGTGGGGGGCCAGTGTGACAGGTGGGGGACCAGTGTGACAGGTGGTGGTAGGGGGCCAGTGTGACAGGTGGGGGACCAGTGTGACAGGTGGGGGAGCAGTGTGACAGGTGGTGGTGGGGAGCCAGTGTGACAGGTGGGGGTGGGGGAGCAGTGTGACAGCTGGGGGGCCAGTGTGACAGGTGGGGGACCAGTGTAACAGGTAGTGGTGGGGGGCCAGTATGACAGATGTGGGTAGGGGAGTAGTGTGACAGGTGGGGGGCCAGTGTGACAGGTGGGGGGTAGTGTGACAGGTGGGGGGCCAGTGTGACAGGTGGGGGACCAGTGTGACAGGTGGTGGTGGAGGTGGGGGACCAGTGTGACAGGTGGTGGTGAGGGGCCAGTGTGAGAGGTGGGGGGCCAGTGTGAGAGGTGGGGGACCAGTGTGACAGGTGGGGGCCAGTCTGACAGGTAATGGTGGGGGGCCAGTGTCACATGTGGGGGTGAGGGAGCAGTGTGACAGGTGGGGGCCAGTGTAAAAGGTGGTGGTGGGGGGCCAGTGTGACAGGTGGGGGGCCATTGTGACAGGTGGGGGACCAGTGTAACAGGTGGTGGTGGGGGAGCAGTGTGACAGGTGGGGGGCCAGTGTAACAGGTGGTAGTGGGGGGCCAGTGTGACAGGTGGGGGGTCAGTGTGACAGGTGGGGGAGCCAGTGTAACAGGTGGTGGTGGTGGACCAGTGTGACAGGTGGGGGACCAGTGTGACAGGTGGGGGACCAGTGTGAAAGGTGGTGGTGGGGGATCAGTGTGACAGGTGGTGGTGAGGGGCCAGTGTGACAGGTGGAGGTGGTTGGCCAGTGTGAGAGGTGGGGGACCAGTGTAAAAGGTGGGGGACCAGTGTGACAGGTGGGGGACCAGTGTAACAGGTGGTGGTGGGGGCCAGTGTGACATGTGGGGGTGGGGGAGCAGTGTGACAGGTGGGGGGCCAGTGAAACAGGTGGTAGTGGGGGGCCAGTGTGACAGGTGGGGGGCCAGTGTGACAGGTGGGGGACCAGTGTGACAGGTGATGGTGGGGGGCCAGTGTGACAGGTGGGGGGCCAGTGTAACAGGTGGTAGTGGGGGGTCAGTGTGACAGGTGGGGGGGTCAGTGTGACAGGTGGGGGACCAGTGTGACAGGTGGGGGACCAGTGTGACAGGTGGTGGTGAAGGACCAGTGTGACAGGTGGTGGTGAGAGGCCAGTGTGACAGGTGGAGGTGGGGGGCCAGTGTGACAGGTGGGGGACCAGTGTAACAGGTGGTGGGGGGCAGTGTGACATGTGGGGGTGGGGGAGCAGTGTGACAGGTGGGGGGCCAGTGTGACAGGTGGGGGGCCAGTGTGACAGGTGGGGGACCACTGTGAAAGGTGGTGGTGGGGGAGCAGTGTGACAGGTGGGGGTGGGGAGCAGTGTGACAGGTGGGGGGCCATTGTGACAGGTGGGGGACCAGTGTAACAGGTGGTGGTGGGGGTCCAGTGTGACAGGTGGGGGTGGGGAGCAGTGTGACAGGGGGGGGGCCAGTGTAACAGGTGGTAGTGGGGGGCCAGTGTGACAGGTGGGGGGCCAGTATGACAGGTGGGGGGCCAGTGTGACAGGTGGGGGGCCAGTGCGACAGGTGGGGGGCCAGTGCGACAGGTGGGGGACCAGTGTGACAGGTGGGGGACCAGTGTGAAAGGTGGTGGTGGGGGACCAGTGTAACAGGTGGTGGGGGGCAGTGTGACATGTGGGGGTGGGGGAGCAGTGTGACAGGTGGGGGGCCAGTGTGACAGGTGGGGGCCAGTGTGACAGGTGGGGGACCAGTGTAAAAGGTGGTGGTGGGGGAGCAGTGTGACAGGTGGGGGTGGGGAGCAGTGTGACAGGTGGGGGGCCATTGTGACAGGTGGGGGACCAGTGTAACAGGTGGTGGTGGGTGTCCAGTGTGACAGGCGGGGGTGGGGAGCGGTGTGACAGGTGGGGGGGCAGTGTAACAGGTGGTAGTGGGGGGCCAGTGTGACAGGTGGGGGGTCAGTGTGACAGGTGGGGGGCCAGTGCGACAGGTGGGGGGCCAGTGCGACAGGTGGGGGACCAGTGCGACAGGTGGGGGACCAGTGTGAAAGGTGGTGGTGGGGGACCAGTGTGACAGGTGGTGGTGAGGGGCCAGAGTGAGAGGTGGGGGGCCAGTGTGAGAGGTGGGGGACCAGTGTGACAGGTGGTGGTGGGGGGCCAGTGTGACTTGTGGGAGTGGGGGAGCAGTGTGACATGTGGGGGCCAGTGTAACAGGTGGTAGTGGGGGACCAGTGTGACAGGTGGGGGGTCAGTGTGACAGGTGGGGGGCCAGTGTGACAGGTGGGGGACCAGTGTGACAGGTGGTGGTGGGGGGCTAGTGTAACAGGTGGTGGTGGGGGAGCAGTGTGACAGGTGGTGGGCCAGTGTAACAGGTGGTAGTGGGGGGCCAGTATGACAGGTGGGGGGTCAGTGTGACAGGTGGGGGAGCCAATGTAACAGGTGGTGGGGGGGGGCCAGTGTAACAGGTCGGGGACCAGTGTGACAGGTGGGGGACCAGTGTGAAAGGTGGTGGTGGGGGATCAGTGTGACAGGTGGTGGTGAGGGGCCAGTGTGACAGGTGGAGGTGGGGGGCCAGTGTGACAGGAGGGGGACCAGTGTAACAGGTGGTGGGGTGGGCCAGTGTGACATGTGGGGGTGGGGGAGCAGTGTGACAGGTGGGAGGCCAGTGTAACAGGTGGTAGTGGGGGTCAGTGTGACAGGTGGGGGGTCAGTGTGACAGGTGGGGGGCCAGTGTGACAGGTGGGGGGTCAGGGTGATAGGTGGGGGGGCCAGTGTAACAGGTGGTGGTGTGGGGCCAGTGTGACAGGTGGGGGACCAGTGTGACAGGTGGGGGACAAGTGTGAAAGGTGGTGGTGGGGGACCAGTGTGACAGGTGGTGGTGAGGGGCCAGTGTGACAGGTGGAGGTGGGGGGCCAGTGTGAGAGGTGGGGGACCAGTGTGACAGGTGGGGGACCAGTGTAACAGGTGGTGGTGGTGGGGGGCCATTGTGACATGTGGGGGTGGTTGAGCAGTGTGACAGGTGGGGGCCAGTGTAACAGGTGGTAGTGGGGGGTCAGTGTGACAGGTTGGGGGTCAGTGTGACAGGTGGGGGGTCAGTGTGACAGGTGGGGGGGCCAGTGTAACAGGTGGTGGTGTGGGGCCAGTGTGACAGGTGGGGGACCAGTGTGACAGGTGGGGGACAAGTGTGAAAGGTGGTGGTGGGGGAGCAGTGTGAAAGGTGGGGGTGGGGAGCAGTGTGACAGGTGGGGGGCCATTGTGACAGGTGGGGGACCAGTGTAACAGGTGGTGGTGGGGGTCCAGTGTGACAGGTGGTGGTGAGAGGCCAGTGTGACAGGTTGAGATGGGGGAGCAGTGTGACAGGTGGGGGGCCAGTGTAACAGGTGGTAGTGGGGGGCCAGTGTGACAGGTGGGGGGCCAGTGTGACAGGTGGGGGACCAGTGTGAAAGGTGGTGGTGGGGGAGCATTGTGACAATTGGGGGTGGGGAGCAGTGTGACAGGTGGGGGGGCATTGTGACAGGTGGGGGGCCAGTGTAAAAGGTGGTGGTGGGGGGCCAGTGTGACAGGTGGGGGACCAGTGTGACAGGTGGTGGTGGGGGGCCAGTGTGACAGGTGGTGGTGGGGGGCCAGTGTGACAGGTGGGGGGCCAGTGTGACAGGTGGGGGACCAGTGTGACAGGTGGTGATGTGGGTCCAGTGTGACAGGTGGGGGTGGGGAGCCAGTGTGACAGGTGAGGGGCCAGTGTGACAGGTGGTGGTGGGGGAGCAGTGTGACAGGTGGTGGGGGGCCAGTGTGACAGGTGGGGGGCCAGTGTAACAGGTTGTGGTGGGGGACCAGTGTGACATCTGGTGGTGGGGGACCAGTGTGACAGGTGGTGGTGGGGGGCCAGTGTGACAGGTGGGGGGTCAGTGTGGCAGGTGGGGGACCAGTGTGACAGGTGGGGGTGTGGTAGCAGTGTGACAGGTGGGGGACCAGTGTGACAGGTGGGGGGGCCAGTGTGACAGGTGGTGGGGGGGAGCAGTGTGACAGGTGCGGGGCCAGTGTGACAGATGTGGGGCCAGTGTGACAGGTGTGGGGCCAGTGTGACAGGTGGTGGTGGGGGGTCAGTGTGACAGGTGGGGGGCCAGTGTGACAGGTGGGGGAGCAGTGTGACAGGTGGGATGCCAGTGTGACAGGTGGTGGTTAGGGGCCAGTGTGACAGGTGGGGGGCCAGTGTGACAGATGGGGGACCAGTGTGACAGGTGGTGGTGGGAGTCAAGTGTGACATGTGGGGGTGGGGTGAGCCTGTTTGACAAGTGAGGGGCCAGTTTGACAGGTGGTGGTGGGGGAGCAGTGTGACAGGTGGTGGTGGGGGGCCAGTGTGACAGGTGGGGGGCCAGTGTGACAGGTGGGGGGCCAGTGTAACAGGTGGTGGTGGGGGGCCAGTGTGACAGGTGGGGGACCATTGTGACAGGTGGTGGTGGGTGACCAGTGTGACAGGTGGAGGTGGGGGGCCAGTGTGACAGGTGGTTGACCAGTGTGACAGGTGGTGGTGGGGGACCAGTATGACTGGTAGTGGTGGGGGACCAGTGTGACAGGTGGTGGTGGGGAGCAGTGTGACAGGTGGGGGGCCAGTGTGACAGGTGGGAGGCCAGAGTGACAGGTGGAGGTGGGGGGCCAGTGTGACAGGTGAGGGGTCAGTGTGACAGGTGGGGGGCCAGTGTAACAGGTGGCGGTGGGCAGCCAGTGTGACAGGTGGGGGACCAGTGTGACAAGTGGTGGTGAGGGACCAGTGTGACAGGTGGTGGTGGGGGACCAGTGTGACAGGTGGTGGTGGGGGCCAGTGTGACTGGTAGAGGTGGGGGGCCAGTGTGACAGGTGGGGGACCAGTGTAACAGGTGGTGGTGGGGGGCCAGTGTGACAGGGGGGGTGGGGGAGCAGTGTGACAGGTGGTGGGCCGGTGTAACAGGTGGTAGTGGGGGGCCAGTGTGACAGGTGGGGGGTCAGTGTGACAGGTGGGGGACCAGTGTGACAGGTGGGGGTGTGGGAGCAGTGTGACAGGTGGGGGACAAGTGTGACAGGTGGGGGAGTAAGTGTGACAGGTGGTGGTGGGGGAGCAGTGTGACAGGTGGGGGGCCAGTGTGACAGGTGGGGGGCCAGTGTGACAGGTGGGGGGCCAGTGTGACAGGTGGTGGTGACGGCCAGTGTGACAGGTGGGGGAGCAGTGTGACAGGTGGGGGGCCAGTGTGACAGGTGGTGGTGGGGGGCCAGTGTGACAGGTGGGGGGCCAGTGTGACAGGTGGGGGACCAGTGTGACAGGTGGTGGTGGGGGTCCAGTGTGACAGGTGGGGGTGGGGAGCCAGTGTGACAGGTGGGGGGCCAGTGTGACAGGTGGGGTGGGGGAACAGTGTAACAGGTGGTGGTGGGGGGCCAGTGTGACAGGTGGGGGGGCAGTGTGACAGGTGGTGGTGGGGGAGCAGTGTGACAGGTGGTGGTGGGGGGCCAGTGTGACAGGTGGGGGGCCAGTGTGACAGGTGGGGTGGGGGAACAGTGTAACAGGTGGTGGTGGGGGGCCAGTGTGACAGGTGGTGGTGGGGGAGCAGTGTGACAGGTGGTGGTGGGGGGCCAGTGTGACAGGTGGGGGGCAAGTGTTACAGGTGATGGTGGGGGGCCAGTGTGACAGGTGGGGGAGCAGTGTGACAGGTGGGGGGCCAGTGTGACAGGTGGTGGTGGGGGTCGAGTGTGACAGGTGGTGGTGGGGGGCCAGTGTGACAGGTGGGGGGCCAGTGTAACAGGTGGTAGTGGAGGGCCAGTGTGACAGGTGAGGGGACAGTGTGACAGGTGGGGGGCCAGTTTGACAGGTGGTGGTGGGGGTCCAGTGTGACAGGTTGGGGTGGGCAGCCAGTGTGACAGGTGAGGGGCCAGTGTGACAGGTGGTGGTGGGGGAGCAGTGTGACAGATGGTGGTGGGGGCCAGTGTGACAGGTGGTGGTGGGGGAGCAGTGTGACAGGTGGTGGGGGGGCCAGTGTGACAGGTGGGGGCCAGTGTAACAGGTGGTAGTGGGGGGCCAATGTGACAGGTGAGGGGTCAGTGTGACAGGTGGGGAGCCAGTGTAACAGGTGGTGGTGGGGGGCCAGTGTGACAGGTGGGGGACCAGTGTGACAGGTGGTGGTGGGGGACCAGTGTGACAGGTGGAGGTGGGGGGGCCAGTGTGACAGGTGCGGGACCAGTGTGACAGGTGGTGGTGGGGGACCAGTGTGACAGGTGGTGGTGGGGGACCAGTGTGACAGGTGGTGTTGGGGGGCCAGTGTGACAGGTGGTGGTGGGGGGCCAGTGTGATAGGTGGAGGAGCAGTGTGACAGGTGGGGGGCCAGTGTGACAGGTGGGGGGCCAGTGTGACAGGTGGGGGACCTGTTTGACAGGTGGTGGTGGGGGTCCAGTGTGACAGGTGGGGGGCCAGTGTGACAGGTGATGGTGGGGGAGCAGTGTGACAGGTGGTGGTGGGGGGGCCAGTGTGACAGGTGGGGGGCCAGTGTGACAGGTGGTGGTGGGGGAGCAGTGTGACAGGTGGTTGTGCGGGAGCAGTGTGACAGGTGGTGGTGGGGGACCAGTGTGACAGGTGGTGGTGGGGGACCAGTGTGAAAGGTGGTGTTGGGGGGTGATAAGATCAGAGTCAGAGTTCCACTTAACTTGTTTTCTTGTTTCAGTAAAAACTAGGAGATGTTGCAATATAAACTGTATGGATTCAGCTTTTCTGTATTTCCTGATGTTTTATTCTTTTTTTGGTATTCTGTTGTACACAGAAGCTTTTGCGTCATCTTTTCTGTACTGTATAAAAGCTTTTGCAAGAATAAAGATTTTGACAGCAGCAACAGTACGGGACAACTTGTGCTCGGAACTGATATACAGATACTTTAGACTCTGTGTCTTACTTCTCTAAGAGCTTAAGATTTGGCAAAGCAATATAAACTAGAGAGCAATTTAGTTGACAATTGCACCTAACAGTTTTGGTGCCCGAACAGGGACTCACCAATGATACTACAAGAGGTGGATGAACGAGGCTGACGGAACAAAAGTAACAGGCATTCCGGGAACCACAGATCGAAAACCTGCGCAGGTAAGAAAAAGCTTTATTTTTCTTATATTCTGTGCTCCCCTGATTTGTGCTTATCCGTTCTGTCAGTTACAGTTCTCCTGGTTTAAAACACCAGCCTCTGTGGTGGTGAGTCTAGAATTACTGCACATTTTGGTTTATATTGCTGGAATTATTTGTTGTTTGTTGTCTGTCTGTCTTAATGAGAAAGTGAATGAGCCTTGTCAAGGATGGTATGAGTTAGAAGGGGATTGCCGAACTAAGCAACGGAATGCGCCCTTTCGGGGGGGTCTGACGCTTATGCTTAACCTCACATCTAATTCATAAACCATAGGCGGGTTGAGAGTATAAGCCCTGTCTGCTCCATAAAGCAGGGATAAGAGTGCACGAGAGGGATGCCAGATACGGGGGGGAATAAGGTCTCCATAAAGTCCGGAGATCTAGTTGGATACCTGGCCACTTAAAGGAATGCTTATATATGTTGTAGCCGTCAGTCTGGTCATAATATTTGTCAGTTGGCTAGCATATAAGGTAATTCGATTTCAGAAATCTCATCCAGGAGAGGTTTTTAGTATTCTGGCACCCTAGGAGGAAGGCAACGAGGAGCTAGTGTAGATTTTTCAGTGGTTTATATTGTACACTAAGTGTCCCACACGCTACCTAGGCACGGACTGTCAGAATGGGCCAGCAGAACACGAAACCCTGTCAGGGAATTGTGGCACACTACACGGTGCCACAGATAATTAAGAACATCTATGGAAAAGACGAAGCACAGGACTTAAAGGATGTCCTTCGTAAATTTAAGGTGAAAGGAGCAGCGGGCTTAGACCCGGATGTATGGAGTGAAATAAAAAGGGACAGACAAGGAGAGGTGTTAGAGAAGCAATGGATGCGTCAGGTTCAATGCTTAATTAAGGTCTCAAATAGAGCGAAAGAAGAGGGGTGGAAATATAATCCAGATTGTGATGGTTGGGATATGAAAGATAGAAGAACAAAAAATGTTGAGGCTCTGATTGACCCCAGCTCAGCCATCCCACCCCCATATAATGACATAGAACGTAAACCACACAAGATATATCCTGTACTTGAGGGGAGAGGATGGGTTTGTCAGGTTTGTGGAGCACAGAACCCAGAATGGGCAATAGAATGTGTGCATTGTGGGGCACAAAAACCTCATCCAGAAACTGTAGCCCCCGTACGCACTGATACACGCATTGTACAGGTAAACAATCCAGACTTCGGAGCAGCCCATCCAGACGCCCCACCTACTATTACTCGTAGGATGCAAATAAGGACTTGGGCACCATGGTCAGCATACACCCTTATGGCATTAATACAGAGCGCCCCAGACCCGGTAGCAAAGCCAGCTGCTTTCTGTAGATTTGTGACACAGTTAATGAATACACATGAAGCAACCTGGCAGGATGGGGAGGATTTATGCAGACATAAAATGACTCTGACCTTGTTTAACCAGTTTGTGACCGAAATAGGTCCGCACCGACCTCTAGACCGAGCTGACGGGGATGGCAACCTGGAGGCAGGACATGTCAGACACATAGACTCAAGGGCCCCTTTTATTGCTAGATTAGAAGCTTTCTGTACGGTAAAACAACAAGAGAGGGGGTCCATATCACCCATGAAACAAATGCCAGGACAGACGGTATCGGAATTTTACTTATCTATGGAAAGTATGATGGCAGATGAGGGATTGGATTTAGCTCTGCCAGTCACGATCCGAGCCTTCAATAGACAGTTTATGGAAGGATTAATTCCACAGATAAGTGAAAGACTGAAAGCCTGCACACCAGAGTGGAGGGCAACTAGAGATAGAGGGACGTTGTTACAGAAGGCACAAGGCATAGAGGCGGACTTAGCAGAAACCAAAGGTAGGAAACATCATGCAATCAATGCGATTGTGTGTCCCCAAGAGCAAGGTAGAGGTTTCTCTCGCAAACCCCTCACCTGTTACTACTGTAACAAGATTGGTCACATCAGACGCAACTGTAGGAAAAGAATAAGGGATGAAGGAGAGGAAGGTGTTGATTCTCCAGTTAATCAGAGAAGGAACCAGCCCAGGAGCAACAATAATGGTGATATTAGGCGGCAGGGAGATGGTCCACGGGCACGACTCGCCCCGGTTTTAGAAAGATCCAAAACAAAAATGCTTAAGACTACTATAACGGTTGGTAATAAGAAAATTTCTTGTTTAGTTGACACAGGAGCTTCACGCTCGCTACTTTCTGATTCTGAACTACTCCCTGAGCAAGAATCACCTGACACTTTATTGATAACTGGATATGATGGCATTTTAGCCGACGCCCCGCTGACAAAACCTCTAAAAGTTAAAGTAGGGAACCACATGTTCCTTTCACGCTTTCTGGTATCTAGAGGAGCCCCCAGTAATTTGCTAGGAGCTGACATTTTGCAGAAAATAGGAGCTAACATTACCTATCATCCAGATGGCACTGTCACCTTAGCTATAGGGAATAATCAAGAACACATGGAGATGTGTAACCTGATACAATACCTAGAGGAGGAATCGGAACTGTCCAGTCCATCTCCTTCAGACTTAGATCAGATTTTGTCGTCCCTTCCAGAAGAACTATGGGAGGAACATCCAGCTGATGTTGGACTTTTGCTCATACCTCCAGTTACCCTACAGCTGATTCCGGGAGCAGTGCTTCCCCAACAAAAACAGTATCCACTCAGTGCACCCCAAGAGGTGGCCATAGAAATGCAGGTCCAATCCTTGTTAAAAAGTGGAGCTCTAAAAGAGGTAAAATCACCGGAGAATACTCCTTTGTACCCGGTTAAAAAGAAATCAGTAGCCGGTAGTCCGGTTAAGTATAGAATGGTCCAAGACCTTAGAGCGGTCAACAAAATACTAGCCCCGATGACACCTTTAGTACCCAATCCACATACATTACTGTCACAAATACCATCAACCAGTATGTACTTTACGGTTATAGATTTGGCCAACGCTTTCTTTTCCGTCCCACTTGCGGAAGAATGCCAACTATGGTTTGCATTTTCCCTCAAAAACTAACCTGGACACGCCTACCGCAGGGTATGGCGCATTCACCTACCTTGTATTCGCAAGCATTGCAAACAGTATTGGGAGAATGGGTACCACCAGATTCCTGTGTATTGTTACAATATGTGGATGATTTATTGTTATGCTGCCCTGACAAGGAAACTTGTTTGGCCACCACCCTTAATTTGTTGCGATTTTTGGCAGAAAAAGGTTGCAAGGTTAATAAGAAAAAGTTGCAAGTGTGTCAGAAAAAAGTTATCTTTTTGGGACATTGTGTATCACAGGGTACAAGACATCTCACTGAGGAGAGGGTTCAAGTGATAAAGGTAATGTTACCCCCATGAAATTTCAAACAATTGCCTATGTTTCTAGGTATCGTGTCATATTGTAGACAATGGATACCACACGCTAGCGCTTTGATGCAGCCATTATATGATTGTTTGAAAATTGTACTGTATATGCTTACAGAAGTAGCTTATGAGTCGTTTGTCACTTTGAAAAAGTTGTTGATTTCTGCACCAGCTATCGGTATACCAGATTACACCAAGACATTTCATCTGTACATTGCTGAGATCACTGGACACGCCACAGGTGTTTTGACACAGGCACATGTAAAACAAAGACCCGTCGCTTACTTTTCAGCAGCATTAGATCCAGTGTCCAGAGGTTCACCGTCCTATGTACGGGCGGTAGCAGTGGTGTCGATAATCATAGATAAGTCATCAGAGATTGTTCTAGACAATCCAGTTGTAGTACACACAACACATGACATACATGCAATCTTGTCTCAGGTACAGCCCAAACACATTTCCATGGCTAGGCAATTAAGGTTACAGTGTACTTTACTTTTACCTCCAAATGTCACTTTTCAGCGCTGTACAACTTTAAATTTGGCCACCTTTTTGCCTCTTCAGTCACCAGATTTGGCAAGGGGGAATGATAGTGCTAATAGTGCTAATAAGGAAGGAGATGAGGAAACTGACACCCTTCTGTTTAAAGAGATAGATGAGCACGATTGTTTTCAGCTCATGGAACAGGAGACAATGGGATTCCCACATGTTACAGATACACCAATCTTAAACGCTGAGCTCACTTTGTACATAGATGGCAGCAGGTTTGCTGATGACAAGGGTAAATATCACACAGGGTATGCTGTAGTGACTGATACACAGGTGATTGAAGCACAGCCCTTACCAGCCCACATGTCAGCACAGGAAGCAGAATTAAAAGCTTTAGAACAAGCCCTAGAATACTTAAAAGGACGAGAAGGGAATATTTACACTGACTCTGCCTACGCTTATGGTGTAGCGCACGATTATGGCCACATATGGAGGGCTAGAGGTTATCTGACAGCAGCAGGTACACCTGTAAAACATGGAGAAGGGATTAAGAGAGTCCTGAACAATCTTCAAAAGGTTAAACGAGTGGCCATCATGAAGATAGTGGTACACACAAGCGCAAAAACAATTGAGGCAAAAGGAAATGCATTTGCAGATTTGACTGCAAAACAGGCAGCTCTAGGGGAAGGAGGCCCTGAGACCTTAGCAGCGGTAGAGGTGAGTATCCCAGAACCAACATGGCAGCAGCTGAGTAAATTACAGGAGCAAGCAGGGGAGAGCGAGAAAGATAAGTGGGTCAGGATGGGAGCAGCACCAGACCTTGACAATGTATGGAGGGAAGGAGGCAAAGTATGCCTACCTGCCTCTCTGTACCCAGCAATGGCAGCGGCAGTTCACCTACCCACACACGTCAGTTCCAATTCCATGTATAGGATTGTGAACCAAGGATGGCTCGCCCCTGGATTCAGTATTACTGCGAGAAACTACTGTGCAGCCTGCCAAATCTGTCTCCTGAATAACCCAGGACAGAAAGTAAAAACCCCACGAAAACACCAGGTCCGGGCCCAATACCCCTTCCAGAGACTGCAAATTGACTACATACAAATGCCCAAGAGCGGCCCCTTTGAATTTGGCCTCGTGCGTATCGATTTATTTTCAGGTTGGCCCGAAAGCTATCCAGTAAAATCAGCTACAGCAAAAGCCACAGCCAAGAAACTGATCACTGAGTTAATACCTAGGTTTGGTCTTCCTGAAACCATAGAATCAGATAGGGGGACACACTTTACAGGTGAAGTAATGCAGAATGTGATGACCATGTTAGGGGTTCAACAGAGTTTCCACACCCCTTATCACCCACAGAGTTCAGGGTCAGTAGAAAGAGTAAATGGGACAATAAAGCTAAAAATACAGAAAGCCATGCAAGAGTTAAACAAGCCATGGCCTGAATGCCTGCCTTTGGCTTTGTTTTCCATAAGATATACCCCAACAGGAAAAACGGGGTTGTCCCCATATGAGATACTTTTTGGGAATGCACCTAGATTAGGTTTATACTTTCCACAGAGTATGCAATTGCAATGTGATAGTTTGACTGCATATGTGATACGATTACAACAGCATCTAACCAAGGTCCACAAGAATGTGTATTCTTCCCTTCCAGATCCCAACTCTATAGCAGGTACTCATTCGCTGAGCCCTGGAGATTGGGTCTATGTAAAGAAACATACCAGAAAAGCCTTAGAGCCACGGTTTGAAGGACCATATCAAGTGCTGCTGACCACTCCCACATCGGTAAAGTTGGAGGGAAAAAAAGCCTGGATCCACGCATCACACTGCAAAAAGAGTCCTGAACCGAGAGAAACAGAATGACGATCCTTCTAACTATGATAATAGTGCTTGAATGTTTTCAAATGTTTGTTTACACATGGACTCCCGGTATCAATGTAACAGTTCATGAAAATAGTACTGATCTTAGATGGGTAAATCAGGATAAGAGTATAACGCAATATCCTTACTATGAATGGTATACTGTGGGAAATTTCACGGTGTCAGGGCAGGAGGGTCCTTTTTACATGATGCAGAATATGGATTCACCAGTAGTGTGGATAAAAGCCAAATCACAAGTAAACATAACTTTCCATTGGAGGGACAATTTAACATGGCCCTTTAATAACACCGCATAAATGTCATAAGTTAGGTCCATCTGAAACATGGAGGGA
Source organism: Aquarana catesbeiana (assembly GCF_042186555.1). Classification (NCBI taxonomy): domain Eukaryota; kingdom Metazoa; phylum Chordata; class Amphibia; order Anura; family Ranidae; genus Aquarana; species Aquarana catesbeiana. Next base: position 44,721,646 of record NC_133329.1, read on the forward strand.
AGTAAAAGACAAATTACTACAGTTACTTAGAACTCCGAATTCAAAAGAATACGAGACAGCACAGAAGGGAAAAGGTCCTAGACCAGCAAGGGGAAGTGGGCAATTCAATCTAATAGGTCCTCTTAGTACCAAACAATCTGCAACTTATATTTGTACCACATGGTATTTTGTACCAGTAAGGAAATGGGACAACACAACAGGAGGATATATACAATGGCAACATTATGGTTTCAATATAAAGATAGAGGACGCTCTACCCACCATCTTCAAATCCTCTGTATTAACTCCTATTCCTAGATCTTGCATAAATGTTTCGGTATCACAACAGAAAACAAAAATCAAATTTAATGTAACTTTTCCCCAGCTACCAGAATGTAGGTATCGCCGAGAATGGTATGATACAGTTCTAGGGGCTGCAGGAACCGGAATGGGAGTAATGAATGGGATACAGATGGAAATGATACAAAATAAGTGGAAACGTGCAGGAAGTCACATAGCTGATAGTTTAATAATCACAAGCAAATGGTTACCTACAACATTCGAAACACAAATTAGCCAGGTACAATTAACTAAATATCTCAATATTATGGTTAATCACACAGCACTAGCCAGTCTGGAGTTGTGGAAAGCAAATCAGAAGTTCATAAACATTACTCAATGTGCTTTTTCTACACTATCTTATCACATTCAAATTAATAGAGCTCAAGATGAGCTACGATTAGGGAATTATCACACTTGGATGAACTATTTCAAGGGTTTAAATTTAGAAAGTACATGGTTTGAAGTACCAGGAAAAGAAGTTGAATGTGAGGAAAGAAGGTGTGCTGGAAGGTTTGATGTTTACAAAGTGGAGGAGGTCCAGGTAATGTGTAAGTTAATAGTGATGCCACTCCTGATAGGAAAGGATCTATCTGAATTTTGGTACCCTGAGATTTATGGACACTATGTAGATACACAAAACATGACTCATGATCTAAGTCTATGTGCTAAAACTAATAAGGGAATAGTCTGTGGAAGAAGTTCTCCAGTCTATGAACCTTGCTTATTAAAACATCAATCTAACATATGTAGGTTTCAGAGATTACCAGTAGGTGTAGGAAACAGATTTATGGAGATAGGACCACAACATATTTGTTTAGTCACAAATGATCAGGAAACTATGGAAAGTTTAAATAAAACGGCCCCTTTTTCAGGATGCGTAAAGAATGTTAAAATGCTTAAATGGCAGAATGACACTTTCCTTTTTGAACCAGATGCACATAGAATATTTAATCTAGAATGGACGGTAGATAATCTTACTGATACTACACCTTTTATGATATCACTAGAGCCCTTACGGCAAATCTTAAATGAGTCCGAAATACTTAGAAAACACATAGAGACACAGGAACATACCCTTCAAAATAATCTAATATCTGCGGTTATAGATAAAGGGAAACATACATTTATCCTCACAAATAAGAGATGAAACCACACACCACTGATACGATGTTTTCAGTGGATGGTCCCCTACAGCCACTACTATACTTAATTGGATGTTGAGTCCTATATTAATACTTATGCTTGCATTTGTTATAATGACAGTTATAAATATCTGTGTATATCGGAAGATACGATCAAGAGCTAAGAGACTGGAGAGAGGCAGGTATTGAAATCTGACTCTGGGTTATGGTTAAGGGAAAGTTGATGTCACCCTTCTCTTTGATTCTCTTCATCCATGAGATGTTGGTATGTAATGGACCTGGGGGATGAGAATAGCAAAAGAAGACCTGTTCTCCTCTGACAACCCGCGGTCAGGGAAAGTACTCAGGAAAATACTGACTATCACTCATGATTGAGGACCCAGAGTTTGGAGAAGGATGATGTCAAAGGGGGAAATTGATAAGATCAGAGTCAGAGTTCCACTTAACTTGTTTTTTTGTTTCAGTAAAAACTAGGAGATGTTGCAATATAAACTGTATGGGTTCAGCTTTTCTGTATTTCCTAATCACCCCATGACTGAAAGATGTATTTCCTAATCACCCCGTGACTGAAAGATGTATTTCTTAATCATCCCGTGACAGAAAAATGCTTTATTCTTTTTTTGGTATTCTATTGTACACAGAAGCTTTTGCGTCATCTTTTCTGTACTGTATAAAAGCTTTTGCAAGAATAAAGATTTTGACAGCAGCAACAGTACGGGACAACATGTGCTCAGAACTGATATACAGATACTTTTGACTCTGTGTCTTACTTCTCTAAGAGCTTAAGATTTGGCAAAGCAATATAATCTAGAGAGCAATTTAATTGACAATTGCACCTAACAGGGGGCCAGTGTGACAGGTGGGGGTGGGGGGCCAGTGTGACAGGTGGGGGGCCAGCGTGACAGGTGGGGGGCCAGTGTGACAGGTGGTGGGGGGGCCAGTGTGACAGGTTTTGGTGGGGGACCAGTGTGACAGGTGGTGGTGGGGGGCCAGTGTGACAGGTGGAGGTGGGGGGCCAGTGTGACAGGTGGGGGACCAGTGTGACAGGTGGTGGTGGGGGACCAGTGTGACAGGTGGTGGTGGAGGGCCAGTGTGACAGGTGGGGGACCAGTGTAACAGGTGGTGGGGGGGCAGTGTGACAGGTGGGGGTGGGGGAGCAGTGTGACAGGTGGGGGGCAAGTGTAACAGGTGGTAGTGGGGGGCCAGTGTGACAGGTGGGGGGTGAGTGTGACAGGTGGGGGACCAGTGTGACAGGTGGGGGTGTGGGAGCAGTGTGACAGGTGGTGGACCAGTGTGAAAGGTGGGGGACCAGTGTGACAGGTGGGGGGGCCAGTGTGACAGGTGGTGGTGGGGGAGCAGTGTGACAGATGAGGGGGGCCAGTGTGACAGGTGGTGGTGGGGGGCCAGTGTGACAGGTGGGGGAGCAGTGTGACAGGTGGTGGTGGGGGGCCAGTGTGACAGGTGGTGGTGGGGAGCCAGTGTGACAGGTGGGGGGCCAGTGTGACAGGTGGGGGGGCAGTGTGACAGGTGGTGGTGGAGGAGCAGTGTGACAAGTGGGGTGTCAGTGTGACAGGTGGGGGGCCAGTGTGACAGGTGGGGGGCCAGTGTGACAGGTGGTGGTGGGGGGCCAGTGTGACAGGTGGGGGGCCAGTGTGACAGGTGGTGGGGGAGCAGTGTGACAGGTGGTGGTGGGGGGCCAGTGTGACAGGTGGGGGGCCAGTGTGACAGGTGGTGGTGGGGAAGCAGTGTGACAGGTTGTGGTGGGGGGCCAGTGTGACAGGTGGGGGGCCAGTGTGACAGATGGGGGGCCAGTGTAACAGGTGGAGGTGGGGGGCCAGTGTGACAGGTGAGGGGTCAGTGTGACAGGTGGGGGGCCAGTCTAACAGGTGGTGGGGGGCCCGTGTGACAGGTGGGGGACCAGTGTGACAGGTGGTGGTGAGTGACCAGTATGACAGGTGGTGGTGGGGGACCAGTGTGACAGGTGGTGGTGGGGGACCAGTATGACAGGTGATGGGGGGGACCAGTGTGACACGTGGTGGTGGGGGGCCAGTGTGACAGGTGGAGGTGGGGGGCCAGTGTGACAGGTGGGGGACCAGTGTAACAGGTGGTGGTGGGGTGCCAGTGTGACAGGTGGGGGTGGGGGAGCAATGTGACAGGTGGGGGGCCAGTGTAACAGGTGATAGTGGGGGGCCAGTGTGACAGGTGGGGGACCAGTGTGACAGGTGGGGGTGTGGGAGTGGTGTGACAGGTGGGGGGCCAGTGTGACAGGTGGGGGGCCAGTGTGACAGGTGGGGGTGTTGGAGCAGTGTGACAGGTGGGGGGGCCAGTGTGACAGGTGGGGGGCCAGTGTGACAGGTGGTGGTGGGGGGCCACTGTGACAGGTGGGGGGTCAGTGTGAAAGGTGGGGGACCAGTGTGACAGGTGGGGGGGCCAGTGTGACAGGTGGTGGTGGGGGAGCAGTGTGACAGGTGGGGGAGCAGTGTCACAGGTGGGGGGCCAGTGTGACAGGTGGTGGTGGGGGGCCAGTGTGACAGGTGGGGGGCAAGTGTGACAGGTGGGGGGCAAGTGTAACAGGTGGTGGTGGGGGGCCCGTGTGACAGGTGGGGGGCCAGTGTGACAGGTGGTGGTGAGTGACCAGTATGACAGGTGGTAGTGGGGGACCAGTGTGACAGGTGGTGGTGGGGGACCAGTGTGACAGGTGGTGGTAGGGGACCAGTATGAAAGGTGATGGGGGGGACCAGTGTGACATGTGGTGGTGGGGGCCAGTGTGACAGGTGGGGGTGGGGGGCCAGTGTGACAGGTGGGGGGCCAGTGTGACAGGTGGGAGAGCAGTGTGACAGGTGGTGGTGGGGGGCCAGATTGACAGGTGGAGGTGGGGGGCCAGTGTGACAGGTGGGGGACCAGTGTAACAGGTGGTGGTGGGGTGCCAGTGTGACAGGTGGGGGTGGGGGAGCAGTGTAACAGGTGGGGGGCCAGTGTAACAGGTGATAGTGGGGGGCCAGTGTGACAGGTGGGGGGTCAGTGTGACAGGTGGGGGACCAGTGTGACAGGTGGGGGTGTGGGAGCAGTGTGACAGGTGGGGGGCTAGTGTGACAGGTGGGGGGCCAGTGTGACAGGTGGAGGTGTTGGAGCAGTGTGACAGGTGGGGGGCCAGTGTGACAGGTGGGGGGCCAGTGTGACAGGTAGTGGTGGGGGGCCAGTGAGACAGGTGGGGGGTCAGTGTGACAGGTGGGGGACCAGTGTGACAGGTGGGGGTGGGGGAGCAGTGTGATAGGTGGGGAGCAGTGTGACAGGTGGGGGAGCAGTGTGACAGGTGGTGGTGGGGGGCCAGTGTGACAGGTGGGGGACCAGTGTGACAGGTGGTGATGGGGGTCCAGTGTGACAGGTGGGGGGCCAGTGTGACAGGTGGTGGTGGGGGAGCAGTGTGACAGGTGGTGGTGGGGGGCCAGTGTGACAGGTGGGGGGCCAGTGTGACAGGTAGGGGGCCAGTGTAACAGGTGGTAGTGGGGGGCCAGTGTGAGAGGTGAGGGGTCAGTGTGACAGGTGGGGGCCCAGTGTAACAGGTGGTGGTGGGGGGCCAGTGTGACAGGTGGGGGACCAGTGTGACAGGTGGTAGTGGGGGGCCAGTGTGACAGGTGGTGGTGGGGGGCCAGTGTGACAGGTGCGGGACCAGTGTGACAAGTGGTGATGGGGGTCCAGTGTGACAGGTGGGGGTGGAGAGCCAGTGTGACAGGTGGGGGGCCAGTGTGACAGGTGGTGGTGGGGGAGCAGTGTGACAGGTGGTGGTGGGGGGCCAGTTTGACAGGTGGGGGGCCAGTGTGACAGGTGGGGGGCCAGTGTAACAGGTGGTAGTGGGGGGCCAGTGTGACAGGTGAGGGGTCAGTGTGACAGGTGGGGGGCCAGTGTAACAGGTGGTGGTGGGGGGCCAGTGTGACAGGTGGGGGACCAGTGTGACAGGTGGTGGTGGGGGGCCAGTGTGACAGGTGGTGGTGGGGGGCCAGTGTGACAGGTGGGGGACCAGTGTGACAGGTGGTGATGGGGGTCCAGTGTGACAGGTGGGGGTGGAGAGCCAGTGTGACAGGTGGGGGGCCAGTGTGACAGGTGGTGGTGGGGGAGCAGTGTGACAGGTGGTGGTGGGGGGCAGTGTGACAGGTGGGGGGCCAGTGTGACAGGTGGTGGTGGGGGAGCAGTGTGACAGGTGGTGGTGGGGGGCCAGTTTGACAGGTGGGGGGCCAGTGTGACAGGTGGGGGGCCAGTGTAACAGGTGGTAGTGGGGGGGCCAGTGTGACAGGTGAGGGGTCAGTGTGACAGGTGGGGGGCCAGTGTAGGTGGTGGTGGTGGAGGGCCAGAGTGACAGGTGGGGGACCAATGTGACAGGTGGTGGAGGGGGACCAGTGTGACAGGTGGAGGTGGGGGGCCAGTGTGACAGGTGGGGGACCAGTGTGACAGGTGGTGGTGGGGGACCAGTGTGACAGGTGGTGGTGGGGTGCCAATGTGACAGGTGGGGGGTCAGTGTGGCAGGTGGGGGACCAGTGTGACAGGTGGGGGTGTGGTAGCAGTGTGACAGGTGGGGGACCAGTGTGACAGGTGGGGGGGCCAGTGTGACAGGTGGTGAAGGGGGGCAGTGTGACAGGTGGGGGAGCAGTGTGACAGGTGGGAGGCCAGTGTGACAGGTGGTGGTTAGGGGCCAGTGTGACAGGTGGGGGCCAGTGTGACAGATGGGGGGCCAGTGTGACAGGTGGAGGTGGGGGGCCAGTGTGACAGGTGAGGGGTCAGTGTGACAGGTGGGGGGCCAGTGTAACAGGTGGTGGTGGGGGGCCAGTGTGACAGGTGGGGGACCAGTGAAATAAGTGGTGGTGGGGGACCAGTGTGACAGGTGGTGGTGGGGGACCAGTGTGACAGGTGGTGGTGGGGGCCAGTGTGACAAGTGAAGGTGGGGGGCAGTGTGACAGGTAAGGGACCAGTGTAACAGGTGGGGGTGGGGGAGCAGTGTAACAGGTGGGGGGCCGGTGTAACAGGTGGTAGTGGGGGGCCAGTGTGACAGGTGGGGGGTCAGTGTGACAGGTGGGGGACCAGTGTGACAGGTGGGGGTGTGGGAGCAGTGTGACAGGTGGGGGACCAGTGTGACAGGTGGGGGGGGCAAGTGTGACAGGTGGTGTTGGGGGAGCAGTGTGACAGGTGGGGGTCCAGTGTGACAGGTGGGGGGGCAAGTGTGACAGGTGGTGTTGGGGGAGCAGTGTGACAGGTGGGGGGCCAGTGTGACAGGTGGGGGGCCAGTGTGACAGGTGGTGGTATGGGGCCAGTGTGACAGGTGGGGGAGCAGTGTGACAGGTGGGGGGCCCGTGTGACAGGTGGTGGTGGGGGGCCAGTGTGACAGGTGGGGGGCCAGTGTGACATTTCAGCCATTTTGACCAGAGTGAGTAGCAGCAGCAGAGAGAGCAGCTGTATACTTGTATTTGCCTCTATTTCTGTGCTTTTTTTTGCAATGGATCCCATAATGAGCATATGTGAGGAAATGCTCCTGACGTTGTTCTTGATGAGGCTAGAACAACATAGAAAATTGCGTGCGAGGTCCAGAGTCAGAGTTCGTCGCTATTGGACCCATCCATTGAAACTTCAATTTCATTTATGTTTGATCAAGCCAGGGGTCAAGCTCAATGGTGGGGTCATCTTGGTCAAATCTGAACATATGGTCAATTTCCAATTAAAATTTGGATACAGCAATGCTAGTGGTGTATTGCATTGCATCAAGGGCTATGAATGGTCTATGAATCATTGCAAGTAATCAAAACATTTTAAACTATTTTCTTTATGTTTTTTCATCGTTTTTTGTCTTTTCAGGTCAAAAATATAGGGTACGCTTATAAACTAAAGCACGGTACCGCGTTTACAAGCTGATTACAGTCATTTGGCGTTTCAAATGCCTCTGAACATTTGTCCTGAACACATTTTTTTGCTTTCCAGAAAAAGCCTCTAAACTCAACTGCCTAGAAAGGACTATAAATGACCCTGTGTACATGTCCTGATAAGATAACATAGAGGAGATTTCAGGGGCAGCTAAGACAAAACCACCCAACTGCTCCTAAGGTTGTAAAAACATCCCATGTACATTGAGCCTTAGGCCTCATGCATGCTGCTGCTGCTGCTAAACGGACGTTCATGAGCATTTGGGCATTTTTTTCAGCTGCCCCTGAACTCTCCTCTGTTATCTTATCAGCATACAAGAACATATTTGGGGGGCACACCATACAATGTGTTTAAATTCAAGATGGTGCTGCTATAAGACCTACAAACAGTACAAAATATTTTACAGCGCACACATACAAGAATGACATTTCCTGCAAGGCTAGTTAAAAACACCTGAACATATTCAAAAAATACGGGGGTTTGGTCACACTATATGGTCATATAGTGCTAAGCCCACTTACTGCGACAAAGTACCCCGAATTAGTGGGTCCTACACTAGTAATAGAATGGAAGATCCTTTGTCTCAGCCATGGGAGCTGAACTCCTCTATGTGGGAGAACTGAAGGGGATACATCCTATACACTGGTGGCCACTAAATAAGAGGTAATGAGGAGGGGGAGGGGTGCTTCAGCCCAAAAAACCTGGTCAGGGTCTATTCCAATATACAAGTACATATTTGGGGGGCACACCCTACAATGCGTTAGTGTGCATATAGTGTGACCAAACCCCCGTATTTTTTGAATATGTTCAGGTGTTTTTAACTAGCTTTGCAGGAAATGTCATTCTTGTATGTGTGCGCTGTAAAATATTTTGTACTGTTTGTAGGTCTTATAGCAGCACCATCTTGAATTTAAACACATTGTAGGGTGTGCCCCCCAAATATGTACTTGTATATTGGAATAGACCCTGACCAGGTTTTTTTGGGCTGGAGCACCCCTCCCCCTCCTCGTTACCTCTTATTTAGTGGCCACCAGTGTATAGGATGTATCCCCTTCAGTTCTCCCACATAGAGGAATTCAGCTCCCATGGTTGAGACAAAGGATCTTCCATTCTATTACTAGAGTAGGACCCATTAATTCGGGGTACTTTGTCGCAGTAAGTGGGCTTAGCACTATATGACACTATAGTGTGACCAAACCCCCGTATTATTTGAATATGTTCAGGTGTTTTTAACTAGCCTTGCAGGAAATGTCATTCTTGTATGTGTGCGCTGTAAAATATTTTGTACTGTTATCTTATCAGGACATGTACACAGGGTCGTTTATAGTAGTTTCCAGGCAGTTGAGTTTAGAGGCATTTTCTGGAACTCAAAAAATGCGTTCAGAAGCTGAGATTAGAGGCATTTCAAGCAGCTAAACGTGATAACTCGCATTTAGCAGCGTTTCGTTTACAGACGTTTTTCATTTTAACCAAAAGAAAACGCGGCTAAACACGGCATGTGAACATGGCTAAACGGCCGTTTTTAGACGCCGGTTTCTAGCTGTCAAGTTAAATAGTTCAGGAGGGGTTGAACAACGTCCCGTGAACATGAAGTCTTACTCTCAAAAATGCTTTTTAGCCCAGCCCTAATTTTGGCATAATATGAGCTATTTTTTTTTTTTTAAATCCTGACTCGGTTTGCGAGCGTTGTCTCGCAGAACAAGCAAGATTCAAGCCCCTGTGATGTGCAGTACCGCATTTGCCCAGAGGTGCGGGGGGCGCCGCTGACACTCTGAGCTGTATGGATGCACTTGGAGCCACTCTGAGACACTCTGTTCCCGAGTGTTTCCGAGCCTCTCTGTGTTTCCGAGTGCATCTAAGAGGCTCCAAACGGTTTCCGAGTGTTTCCGAGTGTCTCTGGTGCCCCCCCATCTCTGGCCACATACGGTACTGCATACAATAGAAGTCACTGTGGAACAAATTATGAGTTTCCATTGACTTCTATGGGAAAACTTACTTTGATATACGAGTGCTTTGGATTACAAGCATTCTTCTGAAACAAATTATGCTCGTAATCCAAGGTACCACTGTATTTCAGTGTATATATCACTTTTTAAAGCAGTTTAAAAGCAGATTATCTTTAAACAATATCATGCGCTAAACATTATTTCCATGTGCACTACTTCAGGTTCTAGCAGAATAAGGGCGCCATTTATTTCTGGGCGCTATAGTGAATTTGATTTTGGGAGTTGATAGGGTTGAAATAATGACTTAGAGTTCCACTTTAATTGTTTCTGTTTTTTCTTACCTGTGTACGTATCAATTGTTCTATTTAAATTGTTTGTGCTCCTTTCTTACCTGTGTACGTATCAATTGTTCTATTTAAGTTGTTTGTGCTCCTTTCTTACCTGTGTACGTATCAATTGTTCTATCAATCCGTATCTAGATGGAATTTGGAACTGCTGAATAATCATTACATGTTCGCTGATGAGAAACTCTTTGTACCTTAACCTCATTTGGTAATGCCGATAAGATTACTGCTTTTGGAACTGCCTATAAAAGAAGTAAAGGGAGCAGTCCTTTTGGGGATGCTCAGAACTGTGATACAGACATACCTGACTCCGTGTCATCTTTCTTATAGAAGCAATAATTTGGCAAAGCAATATAAACTATAAGCAACTTATTTAAAAGTTGAACCTAACATTTTGGCGCCCGAAACAGGGACTCACCGATGATACTACAAGAGGTGGACGAACGCGGCTGACGGAACAAAAAGACAGGCATTCCGGGAACCACAGATCAAAAAAAACCTGCGCAGGTAAGAAAAAGCTTTATTTTTCTTATATTCTGTGCTCCCCTGATTTGTGCCTATCCGTTCTGTCAGTTACGGTTCTCCTGGTTTTAAAACACCAGCCTCTGTAGTGGTGAGTCTAGAATTACTGGATATTTTAGTTTATATTGCTGAAATTATTTGTTTGTTTTGTCTGTCTTGTCTGTCTTGTCTGTCTTGTTGAGAAAGTGAATGAGCCTTGTCAAGGATGGTATGAGTTAGAAGGGGATTGCCGAACTAAGCAACGGAATGCGCCTTACCTCACACGATTGGGAACCTGAGGGCTTGTGAACTTGGGGGTCTGACGCTTATGCTTAACCTCACATCTAACTCATAAACCATAGACGGGTTGAGAGTATAAGCCCTGTCTGCTCCATAAAGCAGGGATAAGAGTGTATGAGAGGGATTCCCAGATACGGGGAGGGAATAAGGTCTCAACAAAGTCCCGAGATCTAGTCGGATACCTGGCCACTTAAAGGAATGCTTGTATATGTTGTAGCCGCATTTTTGTATATGTTGTAGCCGCATTCTGGTTTGTTATTGGGCTAGCATATAAAGTAATTATTTATTTTTGGGCTAGCATATAAAGTAATTCGGTTTCAGAAATCTCATTCCGGAGAGGTTTCTAGAATTCTAGCACCCTAGGAGGAAGGCAACGAGAAACTAGTGTAACTTAGCTGGTTTACTATTGGGCTAGCATATAAAGTAATTATTCATTCTTGTATATGCTGTAGCCGCATTATATTGTACACTAAGTGTCCCACACGCTACCTAGGCAGGACTGTTAGAATGGGCCAGAGGAACACAAAACCCCGTCAGGGAATTGTGGCGCACTATACGGTGCCACAGATAATTAAGAACATTTATGGGAAAACCGAAGCACAGGACTTAAAGGATGTCCTTCGTAAATTTAAGGTGAAAGGAGCAGCGGGCTTAGACCCGGATGTATGGAGTGAAATAAAAAGGGACAGACAAGGAGAGGTGTTAGAGAAGCAATGGATGCGTCAGGTTCAATGCTTAATTAAGGTCTCAAATAGAGCGAAAGAAGAGGGGTGGAAGTATAATCCAGATTGTGATGGTTGGGATATGAAAGATAGAAGAAAAATGTCGAGGCTCCCAGCTCAACCATCCCACCCCCATATACTGACATAGAACGTTAACCACACAAGATATATCCTGTACTTAAGGATAGAGAATGGGTTTTTTTCAGGTTTGTGGAGTACAAGAATTTCATCCAGAAACTGTAGCTCCCGTACGCACTGATACATGCATTATAGTAAAGCCAGCTGTTTTCTGTAGATTTGTGACACAGTTAATGAATACACATGAAGCAACCTGGCAGGATGGGGAGGATTTATGCAGACATAAAATGACTCTGACCCTGTTTAACCAGTTTATGACCGACCTGCAGACCAAGCTGAGGGGGATGGCAATTTAGAGACAGGACGTCAGACACATAGACTCAAGGGCCCCTTTTATTGCTAGATTAGAAGCTTTTTGTCAGGCAAAACAACAGGAGAGGGGGTCCATATCACCCATGAAGCAAATGCCAGGACAGACTGTATCGGAATTTTACTTATCTATGGAAAGTATGATGGCAGATGAGGGATTGGACTTGGCCCTGCCAGTCACAATCCGAGCCTTCAATAGACAATTTATGGAAGGATTAATTCCACAGATAAGTGAGAGACTGAAAGCCTGCACACCACCCTTAATTTGTTGCGATTTTTGGCAGAAAAAGGTTGCAAGGTTAATAAGAAAAAGTTGCAAGTGTGTCAGGAAAAAGTTATCTTTTTGGGACATTGTATATCACAGGGTACGAGACATCTCACTGAGGAGAGGATTCAAGTGATAAAGGGAATGTTACCCCCACGGAATTTCAAACAATTGCGTATGTTTTTAGGTATCGTGTCATATTGTAGACAGTGGATACCACATGCTAGCGCTTTGATGCAGCCATTATACGATTGTTTGAAAATTGTACCGTATGTGCTTACAGAAGTAGCTTATGAGTCGTTTATCACTTTGAAAAAGTTGTTGATTTCTGCCCCGGCTATTGGTATACCAGATTACACCAAGATATTTAATCTGTACATTGCTGAGATCACTGGACACGCCACAGGTGTTCTGACACAGGCACATGTAAAACAAAGACCAGTCGCTTACTTTTCAGCAGCATTAGATCCAGTATCTAGAGGTTCACCGTCCTGTGTAGGGGCGGTAGCTGCAGTGTCAATTATCATAGATAAGTCATCAGAGATTGTTCTAGACAATCCAGTCGTAGTGCATACCACACATGACATACATGCAATCTTGTCTCAGGTACAGCCCAAACACATTTCAATGGCTAGGCAATTAAGATTACAGTGTACTTTACTCTTACCTCCAAATGTTACTTTTCAGCGCTGTACAACCTTAAATTTGGCCACCTTTTTGCCTCTTCAGTCACCAGATTTGGCAAGGGGGAATGATAGTACTAATAGTACTAGTGAGAAAAGAAATGAGGACACTGACACTCTTTTGTTTAAAGAAGTAGATCAGCACGATTGTTTTCAGCTCATGGAACAGGAGACAATGGGATTCCCACATGTTACAGATACACCGATTTTAAATGCTGAGCACACCTTGTATATAGATGGTAGTAGGTTTGCTGATGACAAAGGTAAATATCACACAGGGTATGCTGTAGTGACTGATACGCAGGTAATTGAAGCACAGGCCTTACCAGCCCACATGTCAGCACAGGAAGCAGAATTAAAAGCTTTAGAACAAGCCCTAGAATACTTAAAAGAACGAGAAGGGAATATTTACACTGACTCTGCCTACGCTTATGGTGTAGCGCACGATTATGGCCACATATGGAGGGCTAGAGGTTATCTGACAGCAGCAGGTACACCTGTAAAACATGGAGAAGGGATTAAGAGAGTCCTGAACAATCTTCAAAAGGTTAAACGAGTAGCCATTATGAAGATAGCGGCACACACGAGCGCAAAAACAATTGAGGCAAAAGGAAATGCATTTGCAGATTTGACTGCAAAACAGGCAGCTCTAGGGGAAGGAAGCCCTGAGACCTTAGCAGCGGTAGAGGTGAGTATCCCAGAACCAACATGGCAGCAGCTGAGTAAATTACAGGAGCAAGCAGGGGAGAGCGAGAAAGATAAGTGGGTCAGGATGGGAGCAGCACCAGACCTTGACAATATATGGAGGGAAGGAGGCAAAATATGCCTGCCTGCCTCTCTGTACCCAGAAATGGCAGCGGCAGTTCACCTACCCACACACGTCAGTTCCAATTCCATGTATAGGATTGTGAACCAAGGATGGCTCGCCCCTGGATTCAGTAGCACTGCAAGAAACTACTGTGCAGCCTGCCAAATCTGTCTCCTGAATAACCCAGGACAGAGAGTAAAAACCCCACGAAAACACCAGGTCCGGGCCCAATACCCCTTCCAGAGACTGCAAATTGATTACTTACAAATGCCTAAGAGCGTCCCTTTTGAATTTGTCCTCGTGTGTATCGATTTATTCTCAGGTTGGCCCGAAAGTTATCCAGTAAAATCGGCTACAGCTAAAGCCACAGCTAAGAAACTGATCACTGAGTTAATACCTAGGTTTGGTCTTCCTGAAACCATAGAATCAGATAGGGGGACACACTTTACAGGAGAAATCATGCAGAATGTGATGACCATGTTAGGGGTTCAACAAAGTTTTCACACCCCTTACCACCCACAGAGTTCAGGATCAGTGGAGAGAGTAAATGGGACAATAAAGTTAAAAATACAAAAAGCCATGCAAGAGTTAAACAAGCCTTGGCCAGAATGCCTGCCTTTGGCTTTGTTCTCTATAAGGTACACTCCAACAGGAAAGACAGGATTATCCCCATATGAGATACTTTTTGGGAATGCACCTAGATTGGGTTTATACTTTCCACAGAGTATGCAATTGCAATGTGATAGTTTGACTGCATATGTGATACAATTACAACAACGTCTAACTAAGATCCACAAAAGTGTGTATTCTTCTCTTCCAGACCCTAATTCAATAACAGGTACACATACTCTGCTACCAGGGGATTATGTATATGTGAAGAAACACACCAGAAAGACATTGGAACCCAGGTTTGAAGGTCCTTACCAAGTACTCTTGACCACAGCCACCTCAGTAAAGCTGGAAGGAAAACCTACCTGGATACACGCATCACATTGCAAGAAACAACCCGAGAAAACAACATGATGAAATATCTACTTACAGATTTTTTTGTTGAAGATTGTTGTTTTACAAATATATGCATGGACTCCTGGTATTAATGTACTTGAAGTAGAGGAAACAACAACTTTCGAATGGGCTATAGATGATCCTAAAGTAGCAAATTATTATTGACAAAGGTAGACTAGTACATCTTTCCTCACAGATACAACAGGATACTGCACCACATTGGTGGGATATATTTAGTGGAATGTCTTCTACAGCAACCAATACCTTTCACTGGTTGTTAAGTCCAATGGTAATTATTATTCTAATATTAATATCACTTACAATCACGAATATATGTGTATACAGGAAAATAAATAGGAAAATTAGGAGAATAGACAGGGTATACTGATAAGTGTGTATTGACATCACCCTACTCCTATAAAACTCCTCTTCTTGAATTTTAAGATGTTGGTAATACCTAGGGGGATGGGTTCTACCCCCCTGACAACTCGCGGTCAGAGAAAGGACTCTGGGGAAAAACTGACTAGAACTTATTCATGAGGACCCAGGGGGAAGGAGAGGATGATGTCAAAGGGGGAAATTGATAGGGTTGAAATAATGACTTAGAGTTCCACTTTAATTGTTTCTGTTTTTTCTTACCTGTGTACGTATCAATTGTTCTATTTAAATTGTTTGTGCTCCTTTCTTACCTGTGTACGTATCAATTGTTCTATTTAAGTTGTTTGTGCTCCTTTCTTACCTGTGTACGTATCAATTGTTCTATCAATCTGTATCTAGATGGAATTTGGAACTGCTGAATAATCATTACATGTTCGCTGATGAGAAACTCTTTGTACCTTAACCTCATTTGGTAATGCCGATAAGATTACTGCTTTTGGAACTGCCTATAAAAGAAGTAAAGGGAGCAGTCCTTTTGGGGATGCTCAGAACTGTGATACAGACATACCTGACTCCGTGTCATCTTTCTTATAGAAGCAATAATTTGGCAAAGCAATATAAACTATAAGCAACTTATTTAAAAGTTGAACCTAACAGAGTATTTATAGTGAATTCTGTTCTAGCGCTAATTAGCACAATCACACTATTTTGAGTGTATTTAGAGGCGCTATTGCATATTAGCGCAATAGTAAATGACCCCCACAGTATATTCCACAGGGGATAATGACACCAGATCTGATTTGATCATAGTTGGCAATGCTCCTGCTAAATAATTCTTTCTTCCTGAGTCACTAACCCAACATCTTATATTCAGGAGACAAACGCCCCCTTACCACCTAGCCCAGTCCTCCTCTGATTTTGAATCAGGTCAATACCTATCATATTGCAAAAGTCCCTCCAGTGCCGGGACAAGGTCATCCAGTGCCCAGGGCAAAGAAACCAAACTGTGCCCCCTCCCCTTCTTCATTATGTGTTAATTTTAGGGGTTGTTACCCCCCAGCAGTGATCTGCTTGACAAATGCCTTGTATCAGAATGAGCTCACTGGTGCCCCCATACATACAGTAAACCACTGCGCCCAGGGCACCCGTCCCTCCTGCCCACCCCTTGTCCCGGCCCTGAGTCCCTCTGACATCATACCCTTTGGAGCAGGGGGTCTCCAAACTTTCTAAAAAGAGGGCCAGTTTACTGTCCTTCAGGATTTAAGGGGGCCAGACTGTGCCAGTAGGAGTAGAAATATATGCCCCATTGTCAGTGGGAGTAATCCATGCCCCATCATTGATTATAGTGCCCCATTGTTGGTATTCAAGGAAAGAACAGTGTGCCATATTGGTATCTGTGAGAGGAATGTCAGGGCCATGAAAGAATAAAATAGAGTAGTGGCCCCATGGGATTATCACCCCTAATGCCCATTTGTTTAACCAATTGCCAACTGCCTAACATAGATATACGTCGGCAGAATGGCACGGGCAGGGAAGCAACGTACAGGTACATTGCTTTGAATCTTCCGCCGCAAGCTCAGTGACCGTGCCCGCGTGACCCGTGGACTCTATGTCTGCCGGTGTCCCGCGATCGTGTCACGGATAGGCAGAATGGGCAGATGCCTATGTAAACAAGGCATTTCCCTGTTCTGCCTAGTGACAGGACAGTGATCTATTGCTCCCTGTAATCGGGAGTGGTGATCAGTGTTGTGTCACTTGTAGCCCATCCCCCATACAGTTAGAATCACCCCCCTAGGACACACTTAACCCCTTTCTCACCCCCTAGTAGTTAACCCCTTCCCTGCTAGTGTCATTTACACAGTAATCAGGGCATTTTTATTGCACTAATCTCTGTATAAATGACAATGGTCCCAAAATGGTGTCAAAAGTGTCTGATGTGTCCGCCATAATGTCACAGTCACGATAAAAATTGCAGATCGCCGCCATTACTAGTAAAGAAAAAAATTATAATCAAAAAATGACATAAAACTATCCCCTATTTTGTAGACGCTATAACTTTTGTGCAAACCAATAGATATACGCTTATTGCAATTTTTTTTTACCAAAAATATGTAGAAGAACTGAGGAAAAAAATAGTTTTTTTGGGGGGATATTTATTAAAAAGTAATTTTTTAAATAAAAGTAAATATTGCTTTTTTCTCAAAATTGTTGCTCTTTTTTTGTTTATAGCGCAAAAAATAAAAACCAAATACCACCAAAAGAAAGCTCTATTTGTGGGAAAAAAAAGGACGTCAATTTTGTTTGGGTGCAATGTCGTACGACCGCGCAATTGTCAGCTGAAGCGACGCAGTGCCGTATCGCAAAAAATGGCCTGGTCATTCAGCAGCCAAATCTTCAGGGGCTGAAGTGGTTAATAAATACATTTTACTCTTAACCACTCGCCGACTGCCTCACGCAGATATACTGCGGCAGAATGGCACGGGCAGGTAAAATCACATACCTGGTACGTGATCTGCCTCCCGTGGGCGGGGGGTCTGATCGGACCTCCCCCGGTGCCCGAGGCGGTCGGCTTCTGTCCGGGAGCGATCAGAGGTGAGGGGGAGGCCATCTATTCGTGGCCCCTCCCTCGCGATTACTCCCAGCCAATGAGGTTCTTCCTCTGCTGCTGTATAGTAAAAAGCGGCAGAGGAAGTGATGGCATCTCTCCTTGGATCGGTATTTTCCGTTCCGGCACCGAGGAGAGAAGACATCGATGTGACTTGCACAAACACTACACATTTACAGTAGAACACGCCAGGCACACATCACCCCCCCATCACCCCCCCCCCCCCCCCGTCACACTGACACCAAGCAGTTTTTTTTTTCTGATTACTGCATTGGTGTCAGTTTGTGACAATTGGTGTGGTAGGGCAGTTAGTGTTAGCCCCCTTTAGGTCTAGGGTACCCCCCTAACCCCCCTAATAAAGTTTTAACCCCTTGATCACCCCCCATCACCAGTGTCACTAAGAGATCATTTTTCTGATCGCTGTATTAGTGTCACTGGTGACGCTAGTTAGGGAGGTAAATATATAGGTTCGCCGTCAGCCTTTTATAGCGTCAGGGACCCCCATATACTACCTAATAAATGTTTTAACCCCTTGATTGCCCCCTAGTTAACCCTTTCACCAGTGATCACCGTATAACTGTTACGGGTGACGCTGGTTAGTTTGTTTATTTTTTATAGTGTCAGGGCACCCGCCGTTTATTACCGAATAAAGGTTTAGCCCCCTGATCGCCTGGCAGTGATATAACTTGGGTTTTAGGGAAAGATAGGGTCTGCGTCACCCCAGGCAGCGTCAGGTTAGCACCAGTACCGCTAACACCCACGCACGCATCGTACACCTCCCTTAGTGGTATAGTATCTGAACGGATCAATATCTGATCTGATCAGATCTATACTAACGTCCCCAGCAATTTAGGGTTCCCAAAAGCGCAGTGTTAGCAGATCAGCCCAGATACCTGCTAGCACCTGCGTTTTGCCCCTCCGTCCGGCCCGGCCCAGCCCACCCAAGTGCAGTATCGATCGATCACTGTCACTTACAAAACACTAAACACACATAACTGCAGCGTTCGCAGAGTCAGGCGTGATCCCTGCGATCACTAACAGTTTTTTTGGTAGCGTTTTGGTGAACTGGCAAGCACCAGCCCCAGGCAGCGTCAGGTTAGTGCCAGTAGCGCTAACACCCATGCACACACCGTACACCTCCCTTAGTTGTATAGTATCTGAACGGATCAATATCTGATCCGATCAGATCTATACTAGCGTCCCCAGCAGTTTAGGGTTCCCAAAAACGCAGTGTTAGTGGGATCAGCCCAGATACCTACTAGCACCTGCGTTTTGCCCCTCCGCCCGGCCCAGCCCAGCCCAGCCCACCCAAGTGCAGTATCGATCGCTAAGTTTTTTGGTAGCGTTTTGGTGAACTGGCAAGCACCAGCGGCCTAGTACACCCCGGTCGTAGTCAAACCAGCACTGCAGTAACACTTGGTGACGTGGCGAGTCCCATAAGTGCAGTTCAAGCTGGTGAGGTGGCAAGCACAAGTAGTGTCCCGCTGCCACCAAGAAGAAGACAAACACAGGCCCGTCATGCCCATAATGCCCTTCCTGCTGCATTCGCCAATCCTAATTGGTAACCCACCGCTTCTGCAGCGCCCGTACTTCCCCCATTCACATCCCCAACCAAATGCAGTCGGCTGCATGAGAGGCATTTTCTTTATGTCCTCCCGAGTACCCCTACCCAACGGACCCCCCCAAAAAAGATGTTGTGTCTGCAGCAAGTGCGGATATAGGCGTGAAACCCGCTATTATTGTCCCTCCTGTCTTGACAATCCTGGTCTTTGCATTGGTGAATGTTTTAAACGCTACCATACACTAGTTGAGTATTAGCGTACAGCACTGCACAGACTAGGCACACTTTCACAGGGTCTCCCAAGATGCCATCGCATTTTGAGAGACCCGAACCTGGAACCAGTTACAGTTATAAAAGTTACAGTTACAAAAAAAAAGTGTAAAAAAAAAAAAAAAAAAAGACAAAAAATATATATATAAAAAAAAAATAGTTGTCGTTTTATTGTTCTCTCTCTCTCTCTATTCTCTCTCTATTGTTTTGCTCTTTTTTACTGTATTCTATTCTGCAATGTTTTATTGTTATTATGTTTTATCATGTTTGCTTTTCAGGTATGCAATTTTTTATACTTTACTGTTTACTGTGTTTTATTGTTAACCATTTTTTTGTCTTCAGGTACGCCATTCACGACTTTGAGTGATTATACCAGAATGATGCCTGCAGGTTTAGGTATCATCTTGGTATCATTCTTTTCAGCCAGTGATCGGCTTTCATGTAAAAGCAATCCTAGTGGCTAATTAGCCTCTAGACTGCTTTTACAAGCAGTGGGAGGGAATGCCCCCCCACCGTCTTCCATGTTTTTCTCTGGCTCTCCTGTCTTAACAGGGAACCTGAGAATGCAGCCGGTGATTCAGCCAGCTGACCATAGAGCTGATCAGAGACCAGAGTGGCTCCAAACATCTCCATGGCCTAAGAAACGGGAAGCTACAAGCATTTCATGACTTAGATTTCGCCGGATGTAAACAGCGCCATTGGGCAATTGGGAAAGCATTTTATCACACCGATCTTGGTGTGGTCAGATGCTTTGAGGGCGGAGGAGAGATCTAGGGTCTAATAGACCCCAATTTTTTCAAAAAAGAGTACCTGTCACTACCTATTGCTATCATAAGGGATATTTACATTCCCTGAGATAACAATAAAAATGATTAAAAAAAATACAAAATGAAAGGAACAGTTTAAAAATAAGATAAAAAAGAAAAAAAATAATAAAGAAAAAAAAAAAAAAAAAAAGCACCCCTGTCCCCCCCTGCTCTCGCTCAAAGGCGAACGCAAGTGTCGGTCTGGCGTCAAATGTAAACAGCAATTGCACCATGCATGTGAGGTATCACCGCGAAGGTCAGATTGAGGGCAGTAATTTTAGCAGTAGACCTCCTCTGTAAATCTAAAGTGGTAACCTGTAAAGGCTTTTAAAGGCTTTTAAAAATGTATTTAGTTTGTTGCCACTGCACGTTTTGTGCGCAATTTTAAAGCATGTCATGTTTGGTATCCATGTACTCGGCCTAAGATCATCTTTTTTATTTCATCAAACATTTGGGCAATATAGTGTGTTTTAGTGCATTAAAATTTTAAAAAGTGTGTTTTTTCCCAAAAAAATGCGTTTGAAAAATCGCTGTGCAAATATTGTGTGAAAAAAAAATGAAACACCCACCATTTTAATCTGTAGGGCATTTGCTTAAAAAAAATATATAATGTTTGGGGGTTCAAAGTAATTTTCTTGCAAAAAAAAAAAAAAATTTTCATGTAAACAAAAAGTGGTAGAAAGGGCTTTGTCTTCAAGTGGTTAGAAGAGTGGGTGATGTGTGACATAAGCTTCTAAATGTTGTGCATAAAATGCCAAGACAGTTCAAAACCCCCCCAAATGACCCCATTTTGAAAAGTAGACATCCCAAGCTATTTGCTGAGAGGCATGTCGAGTCCATGGAATATTTTATATTGTGACACAAGTTGCGGGAAAAAGACAATTTTTTTTTGCACAAAGTTGTCACTAAATGATATATTGCTCAAACATGCCATGGGAATATGTGAAATTACACCCCAAAATACATTTTGTTGCTTCTCCTGAGTACGGGGATACCACATGTGTGGGACTTTTTGGGAGCCTAGCCGCATACAGGACCCCGAAAACCAAGCACCGCCTTCAGACTTTCTAAGGGCGTAAATTTTGGGGTGCAATTCCACATATGCCCATGGCCTGTGTGAGCAAAATATCATTTAGTGACAACATTGTGCAAAAAAAAAAATTGTCACTTTCCCGCAACTTGTGTCAAAATATAAAATATTCCATGGACTCAACATGCCTCTCAGCAAATAGCTTGGGGTGTCTACTTTCCAAAATGGGGTCGTTTGGGGGGGGGGGTTGTGCCATCTGGGCATTTTATGGCCTTCAAAACTGTGATAGGTAGTGAGGAGTAAAATCCAAAATGTATGCCCTTAGAAATCCTGAAGGCGGTGATTGGTTTTCTGGGCCCCGTACGCGGCTAGGCTCCCAAAAAGTCCCACACATGTGGTATCCACGTACTCAAGAGAAGCAGCTGAATGTATTTTGGGGTGCAATTCCACATATGCCCATGGCCTGTGTGAGCAATATATCATTAAGTAACAACTTTTTGTAAATTTTTTTTTTTGTCATTATTCAATCACTTAAGACAAAAAAAATTAATATTCAATGGGCTCAACATGCCTCTCAGCAATTTCCTTGGGGTGTCTACTTTCCAAAATGGGGTCATTTGGGGGGGTTTGTACTGCCCTGCCATTTTAGCACCTCAAGAAATGACATAGGCAGTCATAAACTAAAAGCTGTGTAAATTCCAGAAAATGTACCCTAGTTTGTACACGCTATAACTTTTGTGCAAACCAATAAATATACGCTTATTGACATTTTTTTACCAAAGACATGTGGCCGAATACATTTTGGCCTAAATGTATGACTAAAATTGAGTTTATTGGATTTTTTTTATAACAAAAATTAGAAAATATCATTTTTTTTCAAAATTTTCGGTCTTTTTCCGTTTATAGCGCAAAAAATAAAAACCACAGAGGTGATCAAATACCATCAAAAGAAAGCTCTATTTGTGGGAAGAAAAGGATGCAAATTTTGTTTGGGTACAGCATTGCATGACCGCGCAATTAGCAGTTAAAGCGACGCAGTGCCAAATTGTAAAAAGTGCTCTGGTCAGGAAGGGGGGAAATCCTTGCGGGGCTGAAGTGGTTAATAAAGGGCTATGATAATTGTTAAGTACATGACTCTGTATTAGAGCTTTGCTGGTTCTTTCTGTTTGGTGTTTCAGGTGACAGGCTGCCTGCTGTTGCTAGGAAGATTTATCTCAGCTGCTGAGCACTAGATTGGTGACAAATCTTTTGGTGGGAAGCATCTAGCCAATCAGTGTAACCTTTTACCTATATCCTCTCCTGTCGCTGGGTGGAGTCAGCATTTACCTCAGGTCTGTCAGCTGGACTCACCTCTGGATTCTCCTCGGCCTTCCTTCTGGATCTTTTGACCCGCTCTCAGCCCAGAATGGATACTCGACTTCATGAACTACTTCAAAGGACTAATCCCCCTGGAGGAAGGCTCGCCTCAGTCATTTCATTTTTATTTATTTTTTTACTCCCTCCCCTTAGTTTTCACTGGTGACAGATGTATCATCACTTCCATCTGTGGGCCCTGTGCCTGTATTATGCCTCTCATTCCTGAAGTGCCGGGGCTGCCCTGAATACTGATGGTAATAGGTTACCTGAGGCAGACCTGGACCTGAGGCAAGACCATAGGAGAGTCACATCACCACTGGGACTTTACAGGGACCAGAAGAGAAGGACGGCTGACTGGAAGTGTCAGCATTCAGGCCGACAGGACAGGAGCTACCGGGAAAGAATACGCAGGATAAGGAGGCCCTACTCAGACACCCACAGAGCCTCTAATCCTGCCAGCATGAGCCAGGTAAAAATATAAAAGAAATGAGTATTTGACATTCATATGTTGTCTGGTGCGGAGGATTTTATTTCCCTCCTGTTAAAATTTCAGTTCTCTTGCAGGGTATATTGGGTATGTATTTGGAATAGTTGGCTGATCAAAGGTGTCCCTTTATCAAACTGTAATCAGCGGCGATCCCGAGTCTCTCCGCTGATCGCAGGTCATTAACAGTGTATGAAACTGAGGTAATCAGCGGAGGATATGTTCTCTACTGATCATCACACCACACAGAGAATCTGTCATTGACTGTCACAGAAACCACCAGTTTATAAAGGTGCAATCTCAGCACCTCACGTGTGTGTGTGTGTATATATATATATATATATATATATATATAGATATATATATAGATATAGATAGATAGATAGATAGATATAGATATCGACAAATATATATATATATAGATATATATAGATCTCTCTCTCTCTCTCTCTCTCTCTCTCTCTCTCTCTCTCTCTCATATATTTATATATATATATATATATATATATAATCTCTCTCTATATATACCGTATTTATCGGCGTATAACACGCGCCGGCGTATAACACGCACCCCAAGTTTAGGAAGGATTTTGTCAGGAAAAAAACTTTTAGGAGGGAAGTTTAAGGAAAAAAAACTTACATTTAAATGCCCATCAATGCAGCCTCATCAGTGTTCATCTGCAGCCTTTCCCCAGTGTCCAGTGCAGCCTTGTCAGTGCAGCTTTGCCCCAGTGCAGCCTTGTCCCCAGTGCAGCTTTGCCCCAGTGCAGCCTTGTCCCCAGTGCAGCTTTGCCCCAGTGCAGCCTTGTCCCCAGTGCAGCTTTGCCCCAGTTCAGCTTTGCCCCAGTTCGGCTTTGCCCCAGTGCAGCCTTGTCCCCAGTGGTCCGTGCAGCCTTGTCGCCGCCGACATACAAACGTTTAGTTTGTATTTTTAAACATGGCGCCGCGGAGTTCGGAGGGACTCGGGGGCGCTCGTTCAGCTGAACGAGCGCCGCCGAGGACATAGTGACTGGGCGGAGCCGAGATACACATATCCGAGGGTTCTCGGCTATTCTCGGCGCCGTTCACAGTCACGCCCAGTCCCTATGATTGACATAACACAGGTCCAATGGCGGGACTGGGCGTGACTGTGAACGGCGCCGAGAACCCTCGGCTATGTGTATCTCGGCTCCGCCCAGTCACTGTGTCCTCGGCGGCGCTCGTTCAGCTGAACGAGCGCCCCCGAGTCCCTCCGAACTCCGCGGCGCCATGTTTAAAAATACAAGCTATGTGAATGTCGGCGGCGATCGCGGCGAATACTCCGACACATCACAAAATAGCGGGGATCGGCGTATAACACGCACCCACGATTTTCCCCTTATTTTAAGGGGAAAAAAGTGCGTGTTATACGCCGATAAATACGGTATATATATATATATATATATAGAGAGAGAGAGATATATATAGATATATATGTCTCTATATATGTGTATATATATATATATATATATATATATATATATATATATACACAGTATATGTGTATATATATATTTTTTAGATGTTCACGTCTCTGGCTGGGTTTCATCTTCAATGCCCTTGCTAATGGAAGGAGGTTTGCACTCAAAATCTCACGATACATGGCCCCATTCATTCTTTCATGTACACGGATCAGTGGTCCTGTTCCCTTTGCAGAGAAACAGCCCCAAAGCATGATGTTGCCACCACCATGCTTCACAGTAGGTATGGTGTTCTTTGGATGCAACTCAGCATTCTCTCTCCTCCAAACACGAAGAGTTGTGTTTCTACCAAACAGTTCTACTTTGGTTTCATCTGACCATATGACATTCTCCCAATCCTCTTATGGATCATCCAAATGCTTTCTAGCAAACCTCAGACGGGCCCAGACATGTACTGGCTTAAGCAGGGGGACATGTCTGGCACTGCAGGATCTGAGTACCTGGCGGCGTAGGGTGTTACTGATGGTAGCCTTTGTTACGTTGGTCCCAGCTCTCTGCAGGTCATTCACTAGGTCCCCCCGTGTGGTTCTGGGATTTTTGCTCACCGTTCTTATGATCATTTTGACCCCACGGGGTGAGATCTTGCGTGGAGTCCCAGATCGAGGGAGATTATCAGTGGTGTTGTATGTCTTCCATTTTATAATTATTGCTCCCACAGTTGATTTCTTCACACCAAGCTGCTTGCCTATTGCAGATTCAGTCTTCCCAGCCTGGTGCAGGTCTACAATTTTGTTTCTGGTGTCCTTCGACAGCTCTTTGGTCTTCACCATAGTGGAGTTTGTAGTGTGACTGTTTGAGGTTGTGGATAGGTGTCTTTTATACTGATAACAAGTTCAAACAGGTGCCATTAATACAGGAAATGAGTGGAGGACAGAGGAGCCTCTTAAAGAAGAAGATACAGGTCTGTGAGAGCCAGAAATCTTGCTTGTTTTTAGGTGACCAAATACTTATTTTCCAACATAATTTGCAAATAAATTCTTTCAAAAATCAGACAATGTGATTGTCTGGATTTGTTTCCACATTTTGTCTCTCATAGTTGAGGTATACCTATGATGACAATTACAGGCCTCTCATCTTTTTAAGTGGGAGAACTTGCACAATTGGTGGCTGACTGAATACTTTTTTGCCCCACTGTATATATTAAATACTCTGCAGCTAACTGAATAATCTGCCTGCCTGCTCAATCTAAATCGCATTCTCTCTCTGTCCATGCCAACAACACACTACACGGGGCCGACGTGCAGGCAGCCTTATATAGTGTGGGGCGTGGACTTAGTCCCCCTGAGCCATGATTGGCCAAAGGCAACCTGCCTTTGGCCAATTATGGCTCTCTTAGCTGAGGGCGCTGTGATTGGCCAAAGCATGCAGGTCATGGTGCATGCTCTGGCCAATCATCATACAGCAATGCACTGCGCTCCCGCAGTGCATTATGGGCCGTTACGCGCTGCTCAAATTTGGCGCGAATGGCCCATAATGTTTGGTTTTCGACAAACGAGCGAACAGCCAATGTTCGAGTCAAACTCATGTTTGACCCGAACAGTAAGCTCATCCCTACAATTGACTGTTCTGTGTACCCATTGTTTAAGGTGAGAATGATGGAACCAGTTTACTAGTCTAGTTAACACTGCTGCAACGTGGTAGTAATATAGGTCCGGTGCCCCTACACTCCCCTTTGCTTTAGAGAGAGATACAATTCTCCTTTGCAATCTAGGTCTATTGCAACCCCAAATAAACCTTGTAAAAGCAGATTGTAGAGTAACGGAGGGCCACTATAGGTATAGTTTGGAAAATATAGAAAAAACGCGGTACTATATCCATTTTCAAAATATTGATCCTACCGAACCATGAATACTGGGTTCGATTGTACTTTTTAAAGTGGAGTTCCACCCACTTTTACAACTCTTCAGCATTCCTCACTAAACTGTGCACTGTAAACGAATTGGATATATATTTTTTTCTCAGCACCTACTGTATATCTGCTGTATTCATTTTTCACTTCCTCCTCCCTGGCAGTGGCCCATCGTATCATTTCCTGTTTGCAATGCCTTCTGGGAAGGGGCGGCAATCTCTGACACTGCCATTGCTATGGAAACCTGACCTGAAACCTATTACACTGCTTGTGCTGCACTGAGCATGTGCGAGATCTGCAAGGATGAGATCCAGGAAGAAATACAGTCTGGCGTCAGATGCCCAGACTTAAGATGGCCACGGCCTGCTGTAAGTTTATAAAATAACAAACTACTGCTATAAACGAACAAAACAGACCTTAGTTTACAGACTAACTTTACTAGAATACATTAAGCTTGTGTATTATAGGGGTATTTTTATTTAAAAAGTATAATTTCGTCCGGAACGCCACTTTAAGATCTTGCATTGTACGCTGCATAAAGGGATAATAATTTTCTATATACAGTGGGGACGGAAAGTATTTAGACCCCCTTAAATTTTTCACTCTTTGTTATATTGCAGCCATTTGCTAAAATCATTTACGTTAATTTTTTTCCTCATTAATATACACACAGCACCCCATATTGACAGAAAAACACAGAATTGTTGACATTTTTGCAGCTTTATTAAAAAAGAAAAACTAAAATATCACATGGTCCTATGCATTCAGATACCACTCAGTATTTAGTAGAAGCACCCTTTTGATCTAATTCAGCCATGAGTCTTTTTGGGAAAGATGCAACAAGTTTTTCACACCTGGATTTGGGGATCCTCTGCCATTCCTCCTTGCAGATCCTCTCCAGTTCTGTCAGGTTGGATGGTAAACGTTGGTAGACAGCCATTTTTAGGTCTCTCCAGAGATGCTCAATTGGGTTCAAGTCAGGGCTCTGGCTGGGCCATTCAAGAACAGTCACGGAGTTGTTGTGAAGTCACTCCTTCATTATTTTAGCTGTGTGCTTAGGGTCATTGTCTTGTTGGAAGGTTAACCTTCGGCCCAGTCTGAGGTCCTGAGCACTCTGGAGAAGGTTTTCGTCCAGGATATTCCTGTACTTGACTGCATTCATCTTTGCTTCGATTGCAACCAGTCATCCTGTCCCTGCAGCTGAAAAACACCCCCACAGCATTCTGCTGCCACCACCATGCTTCACTGTTGGGACTGTATTGGACAGGTGATGAGCAGTGCCTGGTTTTCTCCACACATGTCACTTAGAATTAAGGCCAAAAAGTTCTATCTTGGTCTCATCAGACCAGATCTTATTTCTCACCATCTTGGAGTCCTTCAGGTGTTTTTTAGCAAACTCCATGTGGGCTTTCATGTGTCTTGCACTGAGGAGAGGCTCCCGCCGGGCCACTCTGCCATAAAGTCTGTGACTGGTAGAGGGCTGCAGTGATGGTTGACTTTCTACAACTTTCTCCCATCTCCCGACTGCATCTCTGGAGCTCAGCCACAGTGATCTTTGGGTTCTTCTCTATCTCTCTCACCAAGGCTCTTCTCCCCCGATAGCTCAGTTTGGCCAGACGGCCAGCTCTAGGAAGGGTTCTGGTCATCCCAAACGTCTTCCATTTAAGGATTATGGAGGTCACTGTGCTCTTAGGAACCTTAAGTGCAGCAGAAATTTTTTTGTAACCTTGGCCAGATCTGTGCCTTGCCACAGTTCTGTCTCTGAGCTCTTCAGGCAGTTCCTTTTGACTTCATGATTCTCATTTGCTCTGACATGCACTGTGACCTCTAAGTATATAGACAGGTGTGTGGCTTTCCTAATCGAGTCCAATCAGTATAATCAAACACAGCTGGACTCAAATGAAGGTGTAGAACCATCTCAAGGATGATCAGAAGAAATGGACAGCACCTTGGTTAAATATATGAGTGTCACAGCAAAGGGTCTGAATACTTAGGACCATGTGATATTTCAGTTTTCTTTTTTAATAAATCTGCAAAAATGTCAACAATTCTGTGTTTTTCTGTCAATATGGGGTGCTGTGTGTACATTAACCACTTGCCTACTGGGCACTTAAACCCCCTCCTGCCCAGACCAATTTTCAGCTTTCAGCGCTCTCACACTTTGAATGACAATTACTCAGTCATGTAATACTGTACCCAAGTGAATTTTTTGTCCTTTTTTTCATACAAATAGAGCTTTCTTTTGGGGGTATTTGATCACCTCTGGGTTTTTTATTTTTTGCACTATAAATGAAAAAAGACTGAAAATTTAAAAAAAAAAACGCATTTTTCTTAGTTTCTGTGATAAAATTTTGCAAATTATTAATTTTTCTTCATAAATTTTGGAGACAATTTATACTGCTACATATCTTTGGTAAAAATAACCTAAATTAGTGGATATTATTTGGTCCGTGTGAAAGTTAGAGAGTTTACAAGCTGTGGTGCAGATCATAAAAAAATTGATCACACCTGATGCACTGGTGGCCTATCTCATTTCTTGCGACCCAAACAAGTCAGGAAAGTACAAATACCCCACAAATTACCCCTTTTTTTGAAAGTAGACATTCCAAGCTATTTAGTAAGATGCATGGTGAGGTTTTTGATGTTGTCATTTTTTCCCACAATTCTTTGCAAAATGAAGATTTTTTTGTTTTTTATTTTTTTCCCCACACAATTGTCATTGTAATAGGTTATTTCTCTCACATGGCATGGATATACCACAAATAACACCCCAAAATACATTCTGCTACTCCTCCTGAGTATTACAATACCACATGTGTGGGACTTTTTCACAGCCTGGCCACATACAGAGGCCCAACATGCAGGGAGCACCATCAGGTGTTCTAGGAGCATAAATTACACATCTAACTTGTTGACTACCTATTACACTTTTGAAGGCCCTGGAGCACCAGGACAATGACACGTGACACTGACGTGGCACTGATGACAGATGGCAGTGAAACGTGGCACTGATTACACTGATGTGGCACTGATGACAGATGGCACTAAATACGTGGAACTGATAACAGATGGCACTAATACGTGGAACTGATGACAAATGGCACTAATACGTGGCACTGATGACAGATGGCACTCTAACGTGGCACTGACAGATGGCACTAATACGTGGCACTGATGACACGTGACACTGATGACAGATGGCACTTATATGTGGCACTGGTGACAGATGGCACTAATACGTGGCACTAATGACAGATGGCACTAATACGTGGCACTGATGACAGATGGCACTAATACATGGCACTGATGACAGATGGCACTAATACGTGGCACTGATGACAGATGGCACTAATACGTGGCACTGATGACAGATGGCACTAATACGTGACACTGATGACACGTGACACTGATGACACATGACACTGATGACAGATGCCACTGATACGTGGCACTGATGACACGTGACACTGATGACAGATGCCACTGATACGTGGCACTGATGACACGTGACACTGATAACAGATGGCACGTGACACTGACAGGTGGCCCTGATGACAGATGGCACTAATATGTGGCACTGATGACAGATGGCACTGATGACAGATGACAGTGGGGACAGATGGCAGTGGGGACAGATGGCGGTGGGGACAGATGACAGATGACAGTGGGGACGGATGGCAGTGGGGACAGATGACAGTGGGGACAGATGACAGTGGGGACGGATGGCACTGACGTGACTTTTTTTCTGTCTTTTTTTTGTTTCACTCACCGCTGCAGCAGTTCGCTCTCTCTCCTCATATGCTGTCTCTGTGTGAGGAGGGAGAGCCGGCGATGAGAGATGATCTCATATGTTTACATATGAGATCATCTCTCATTGGCACCACCGATCGCACTGTAAATGGCCGCTGTGATTGGCAGTTTTCAGCGATCTGTGACTGGCTGTGTCCAAGGGACACGGCCAGCACAGAACTTCCCCTATGTGCGCCCGCGGGAGCGCGTATAGTGGAAGTAAACAGCAGGACGTCCAGGGACGGCCACCCGGCAGTTAGCGTCCGCGCTGCAGCCGTCTTTCGGCTATAGCGCGGACGCGAAGTGGTTAATGAGGAAAAAAAATGAACTTAAATTATTTTAGCAAATGGCTGCAATACAACAAAGAGTGAAAAATTTAAGGGGGTCTGAATACTTTCCATCCCCACTGTATAGCTTGATAGGATCTTGTGGAATTTTTATACCCAAATATTTAAATGTCGAAGCACAGATCTTAAATGGGAAATTATTATCAAGAGCCTGAACTTGATGTGATGACAAAGATACTGTCACGGAACGTCCCACACTCCGCTTGAGTGCTTCCGTCATATACCACTTCCTCCAAGTCTGTATACAGATATCAGATATTCCAACCTCTCTGAGCACAAAACAAGGCGACACTTGCTTGTTGCTACCATGAACTCACTTTATTCAGAACCAGAATACAGTCTTATATAGAGGAGAAAATATTACTCTAACAATACAAACGTAACCTAATTTTACCTAATTAACATGAGCTAATTAACTAATCCTTTATACAGCCTAGGTGATTGAGACATGACCTTTTGCCCAGACTGAGTTAATTATCACAGGACACCTTATCACAGTAGCAGCAGCTCCAATAGGAGTCGTCCCGTCTCCTACATTGTATAGAGGACAATGTGATCAGCTCATTCAATTAACATAAACACAGGTAGTTGGAATTGATGACACCAGCATCTCCTCACAGGATGTGTCCCAACAGTATAATTCAGTCTTATCATTCTAATATGGCATATAAAGGGTTCCCAGAGTCTGTGTTTTGGGGGGACATGGAGCTGAATCCAAAGTAACACCAACCCCAGGGTCCCCAGGCATACAGCTCACAGAGAGCACCATTCCCCCAAATGCTAGGGCCCATAATCAAAAGGCAAGAGGCTTGCATTCAGTCCTCTCCAACAGCCTCTGTCCGGGCTAGGTCTGTCACAGATACGTTAGGAATTTCTGATTTGGATAAATTTACTTTAAAATTACTCAGGGCGCCAAAACGAAATTGGAGAATAGATGGCATGGAGACATGTGGGTTGGTGATGTAGAGTAACAGATCATCAGCATATACTGCCAATTTCACCTCCTGCCCGTCTAATGGTATGCCTGTAATACAAGAATTTTGTCTAAGAGCTGTTACCAGATGTTCCATTACTAGAACGAACAGGAGGGGAGACAGCGGACATCCCTGGCGCATACCATTTTGAATAGGAAAGTTAGAAGATAACGACTGATGAATTCGTATTCTAGCTCTTGGCTTAGTATACAGTGCCATGATGTTCCTTAACAGGACTGGTCCTAGTCCTATTTGAATCAGAGTTTGTTCCAAAAACAGCCACCCAACACGATCAAATGCCTTCATTGCATCAACAGAGAGAAGGCAAGCTGGTATTTTTGCTGACTGAGTATGATCAATGAGTAAAAGGGATTTAAGTGTGTTGTCACGTGCTTCTCTCCCCTGTACAAACCCAACTTGATCTAGATGTACCAGATTTGGAATATGGGATTGAAGACGTGAGGCAATCAATTTAGCATAGATCTTAATATCTACCCCAATTAAAAATATAGGATGATAACTAGAACATAAATTTAAATCCTTATCTGGTTTTGGAAGTAATGTGATGTGCACCTCTAGTGTCTGAGATGTAAATCCATTAATAGCAGATATGCTATTAAACACCCGAAGCATGAACGATGTAATAGAATCCTTAGAGATCCTGTAGAATTTTGATGTAAAACCATCGGGACCGGGACTTTTACCCGATGCTGTATTAGTAATCACTTCCAATAATTCCTCAAGTAAAAAAGGGAAATCCAAAGAATTCCCTCTATCTTAGTCTAATTTTGGGATAGCAGTTTCATTCACATATTCCTGTATATGACGGCCAAGAGAATCTAAGTCGGAAGATAATGGAGGGGTAAGATTGTACAAACCTCTAAAATAATCACAAAAGGCCTTTTGAAGAGAGTGTGGATCTGAAGTAATTTCCCCAGATGGTAATGCAATACTAGGTATAAAAGTCGCTGAAGAGCGGGGATGCAATCACCTTGCAAGTGGTCTCCCAGACTTATCTCCATACCGGTACTTTCCTAGGGAATATCTATTTTGACTTTTACTGTGGGACACCTCTGGAGGCCGTAGTAAAGATGACCGTAACAAAGATATATCAGCCAATAGTTCCGGAGTTGGAGACTTTTTATGTGAAGTCTCCAGAGCCCGAAGCCTTGACAAAACATCCTGTATAGTCACTGATCTTTCTTTCTTTAAGCGGGCTCCATGTTGAATAAACAATCCTCCTAATACCGCTTTCAAGGCTTCCCATTGTATAGGTAAGGAGGTCTTGTCGCGCTCATGGTCAGCGATAAAATTTTGAATCGCTACCAAAATTGCCTGATGACATATTGGATCTGACATAAGGGTTTCATTTAGACGCCATGACCAATCAAAATGTGGGGTCTGGGGAGGTTGTATTGCCAAAAAAGAGGTGAGTGATCAGACCAAATGAAAGACCCAATATCCTTAATTGTATTCCATTCCAATAACTGCGATCCCGTGAAAAAATAATCTAACCTACTGTAGGATTGGTGAACTGATGAATAGTATGTATAATCCAGATTTTTAGGATTTAAGATATGCCAGAGATCAAGCAATTGGTGTTCAAACAACTCTCTTTTAAGGGCTCTCAACCGACTGTAAGAAATATTTGATCGCTGAGAGGAGATGTCCAGTTGGAGTTCTAGTACCATATTAAAATCTCCTCCTACAAGAATCGTGCCTTCTGCAAATTCTGTCAAGAGGTGAAGATATTGTGTAATTGCCATTATTTGATCGTAGTTTGGACCTTGAAGAAGGGGACATACCCCGAAAGCTTGTCCTGAAAAATTGTATGTTAGTGCAAATAAAAAAAGTATCACGGACAGTACTCAATTTTCTCTGTCACAATTGCACTAATACGGCTACAATCAAATCAAGTATCATAGTTTGGAATATAGAAATTGCTGATTGTAAAAACTCTATTCAAAAGCCTAAATTTTGATAAAGAAAAAGATACCGGCCGTTGGGGTCAGCTACATGCTCCAAGGCCAGTATTGGTAAACACTTATGAATAGCGATGGAGACTCCTCTACTTTTGGATGAGGACAAGGTACTATGAAAGCATCCTGAATAGTATCTTCGTGAGCATGCTGGAATACAATTTGCTTTAAAATGGGTCTCTCGAAAAAGTATGATATCTACCTTAGCTTTATGAAGAGCATATAGGATTTGGATTTGGGTTGTTTATTGATACCCTTAACATTATATGAACAGAATTTCAATGAGGATGGAGAGGATAGTTTGGTTGCCATTTCCTGGCAGAAAACAAAAAAAAAAAGGAGGGGAGAGGGGAAAGGGAAAGACAAGAACAAAGTGATAAGAGAGATAACTCTCTCTTCGGATCTGGACCTAGCCAGAATCCAAGTCTAAAAACAAAATAGTATACTCTACAAAAAGTATAGCATACCAGAGAAAAAAAAAAAGGAACGATGACTCATACCAATCCCTACCAGAGGGCTGGTATACCTACGAGGGGAAAGTGGATACACACAAAGAAGGCCCCATACTGGGACCCAAGAGAAGGACCAACTTTCATTATAATCAACAATATATGTGAAAATGTAATCAAATTATTTCTGCACCCAAGAAAAACCCGAAACTAAAAAAAAAAAACACCATATATTCATCTACATGAAACTTGTGTTTCCTAACCAAAGAGGAGGGAAAGAAAAAGAAGAAGAAAAAAAATAAAAATAAAAAAATAAATCCTTACTGATTCCTATAGGGGAAAGTATAAAAGTTGTAACTCATACACTTTATATGATATGCCTCCCCCCCCATATCCCCACATCCATATGCATATGTGCGCAAACGTAGTGCGCGTCCTACACCTACATGCACACACCATGCATACACACATCATGCACCCTCTACAGGAACTCAATTAGTTATCGCCTGCCAGCCGATTCCACCAATATCTATTTGTCATGTGCTGGTGGCACGATCAGGGCAACAGGTTGATCTATGCACAGCAACACTTATCTATATAGTACCTATCCCCCCTCCCCTCCACCTAAGAAATAATCATGCTGCAGCTTATATTATAGGTATAGAATTTTCTTTCCCTTTTCTCCCTCCCCCCCTCCACCAGGCAGAGCATCCCTCCAAAAGGAGCGCTCATACCCATGGGGGGAAGGAGAAAAGACAAAAAGAAAAAGAAGAGAAAAAAAACACTGTTCCTATATGAAAAACAGAAAAAATGCGGGACTAGAGGTCACAGGCCTCAGAACTTTTTAGGTGTTCAGTAGGTAAATAATGTTGGAGTATTGAATTTTCACCAATGGCGTATAGTAAAAAATATATATTTTATTTACAAATGATTAAAAAAGACATGAAACAAATTCATATTACAAATACAGTAGTTCCACTAGGATGTGATACATAGATAATACCACTTTCTCGACATGTTTCGCTCGGTGGAGATTCCTCAGGAGATTGAGTGTGGCATATATTCAACTAAAAATAATAAAAAATTCAATAAATGCTCATGTTGAGATATATTCTGCATCTATACCATATCGGTTGGCATGCAGGGTTAATTATGCAAATAACATAAAAAAATATTTAGAATATTACAAATTAAGGGCATAGATATAAAACATGAATATTCAAGGCAGATATATCAGGAACATCAGAAATATCAAAAAATGGCTATGAAAAAGAGGAAACCAAAAAACAAAACAAAAAACAAACGTAAAAAAAAGGTAAAAATATCAATGAACCTTGCCAACACTGCTTTGGATCTAAATATAACTTATAAATAAAGATATATAATTTGGAGCCTCTATTGTGCAAATACAGAGTGCCTCTTCGCCTGGAGTTCACAGCAGGGTATGCAGAGAGGGACAAAAAATTCAATTGTGGAGCTTTTCTATTAGAAAAAACAACACAAATATAATGAATAGGATAGCATGGGTGTCTGACTCAAACACAAAAAGAATTAAATAAATAGAGACAGTGAGACCTTGATTCATGATAATGGGAAGGGAAGTGAAAAATACATTCAATTGGTCAGTGTGGTTGAATCAATCATTGCTGAAATCACATCCGGAGGATGGTTAAAAATGTTCACCTTGTCCATGAGGGTATTGCAAAATGGGGAGAAAAGCAAAACCCGCGTATTGTCACAGGGACCCCAAATACCATAGGTAGGGGCCAAAAGTGAAGAAAGACGCCGTTCTTCCCAGATATGGAAACCTAAAAGTTAATAAATAAACAGCCATGAGGATGGTAAGGAGGTAAAAGTATAAAAAGTATGTCCAGTCAAAAATACTGGTGTTGTATTCATTAGCTGCAGCAAATGCTTACCAAGGGCAAGTACAAGCAGAGGATACGAGGGTAATCCGGCAGGCCGCAACGTTCCCACCTCTCCCTCGAGATAGCCGACAGAGTGTAGCGGGAGACAGCCCCCGTTTTATCTTCCTCTCCGGCGTGGCGACGTCTGACGTCATCGCCACGTCACAGACATAGAGGAGTGCCATTGCGCATGCGCCAAGGCTGAATTGGCGGCGCCATGGATGACGCTATTGCGTACATTACATGGTGGCCATTTTGGAATTTCCTATGACCACAGTAGATGGAAAAAGGCAGGACCCCAGCCACAATAGGATCAAGATGGGTGAGAGAAACCCGCCTCGATCCCAAAGGGAAACAGAGGACTGACAAATGATAAGCCAAGGAACAGGAAAACAGGCTGACTCCAAGGGGGGCACAAATGAATCAGAGTATTGATTGAAAACCAGCATACCAGGCTAAAGCTAAAACGGCACAAAAATTAAATGCACATTATACAAGCAAACTAGTGGTAATATTTGAAAATACTACGTAAGTGTATAATCAAGGGGTTAATTGCAGACTAAGCAATGCTGGAAATAGGTTCAGGGATTCAAATAAATACATCATAACCATAGCTGACAATTTGTATGTACATACATCCATATACAGATGTACATACATTGTTAGTGCACTAAATGACAATTCCCAATGTATTAAGATAATGGGGGAAAAAAAATTAAAAAAATAAATAAATTAAAGGAAAGGCTTGAAACTTAAATCGTCATTCAAACCAGGATTTTGAAAGGCACATAAATCAGAGATCCATCTGGCCTCACTCAATAAAATCCTGTCATAGTCACCCCCTCTCTCATTTGGGGGGACATGTTCAAGGGCAAAGAAATGCATCTTGGTGTCATCGAATTGATGGCAGAGGCCCACATGGCGACTAATGAGCATCTCCATCTTTTTTTTGAGCACCAGGGAGACATGATCCCTAATGCAGTGAAAGAAGGGGCGTTTGGTTTTCCCCACATAAAAGGCATTGCACTCGCATGTCATGAGGTAGACCACACCAATGGACTGGCAGGTGGCTTAAAATTTGGGGGAATAGACACGTCCATTGGGGAGGGCAATATTTCGTGATGCATGAACATATCTATAATACCCACATCTATGGCAAGGTCTGCTTCCCTTAGTACTCACAGTGGTGGTGGGAGAAGGAGCATAGTGGCTATGAACAATATGGTCCCTAATAGATCGTGATCTTCTGTAGGTTTTCTCTGGGTGATCTTTCAAATGTTTGGAAACAGTCGGATCCCCCATAAGCAGGTACCAGTGCTTCTGTAATAGATCACGCACCTGCTGATGTCCCGAGAATCTGGTGATCATTCTCAATCCAGGGTCAGACCTGGGGGTGGTCCGGCCATGAATTAAGTTTGATCGATCCTGTTTTTTGGCTCTAGCATAGGCTTTCTTGAGGCATTTGTTGCTATAGCCCCATGATTTGAGATGATCTTGTAGAGCTTTGGCCTCAAGCTCAAATTGGGTATTCTCACTGCAGTTCCTCCTGAGTCTTAGCAGTGGCGTCTCCAGCTTTCAAATTTAGGGAGGGCACATGGGGGGACAGGGACAAAAGTAGGGGGGCAACTATAAAATGCATACATATATATATATATATATATATACTGGGGCCCTTTACTACGACCCCACAACGGGCCCTTTCACATGTTCTGCAGTGAGCTCCCTTCCTACTGTATTGGGGCCCCCCAGGGTGGCAGAAAACAAGAGATATATGTCACCAGCATACCAAGAAAATATAAGGATCCAAAGCAGTGGGAGAACTATCAGGGTTGCAAGGGTTGTCTTGCCTCCGGGCCCTGGTGTTCTGCCACTGTGGGGTTCCCCAGCCTCCTCTTACTGTCCTGCCCCTGCTATTGACAGCGCTGGTCTGGCATCTCTTGGAATTTACAGGCTGGTTCTCCTGTCCTAAGGATGGGAGAAATCAGTCTGTTTTTTCAGTAACTGAGAGTCCTGGTGGAGTCCATCCTGCAACTCGCTCTTCTCCCTGCCAATGAGGATGCAGGTGAAGGAGCAGATCGGGCGGCCGTGGTTGTGTGAGCACTCGCATTACGCAGTGTCAGCGAGCAGGGGAGGGGGGAGGAATCACCCGCAGGAGCTGACTGGGGACTCTCTCCCTCTTAGACATTGATTTTTTTTTTTTTTAGGGGGGGAGGGGATGGACACTGTCTGAGTGTTTTTTTATTTAAATGTTTATTATTTTTTACAATAATTTTTTTTTATTATGTATTGCAATACTTTGTGTGTTTTTTTTTTTTTTAATCAACCCTGTTGGGGGGCTTTGGTGAGATATCAGAGGTCTTAACAGACCCCTGATATCTCCCCCTTGAGACAGAGAAAGAGACAGAGGATAGAGATTCCCCAGTCCTTTCTCTGCAGCCTCAGCTGCACTGAAAATGAATGGAGAGAAGACAGCGGCTCCTCTCCATTCATAAACTGAGACATCGTAATCACAGGAGATTACAATGTTTCAGTTATGTGAATAGACAGAGTCAGCTGACTCTGTCCATAAACAAAGGAAGGAGGAGGACATCTAGAGAGACAGCACAACGGAGGGGGACAGCGGAGAGCGACAGCACAATGGAGGGGGACAGCAGAGAGGGACAGCACAACGGAGGGGGACAGCGGAGAGAGACAGCACAACGGAGGGGGACAGCGGAGAGGGACAGTGGAATGTAGGGGGACAGCACAACGGAGGGGGACAGCACAGCTGAGAGGGACAGCACAACGGAGGGGGACAGCGGAGAGGGACAGCACAGCAGAGAGGGACATCACAGCGGAGGGGGACAGCAGAGAGGGACAGCACAACAGAGGGGGACAGCAGAGGGGGACAGCACAGCTGAGAGGGACAGCACAACGGAGGGGGACAGCAGAGATGGACAGCGGAGGGGGACAGCGGAACGGAGGGGGCATGGAGGGGGCATGGAGGAGGATGCAGTGACAGTCAGCGGTGATCACGTGGGGAGGAGTTACAAGCACCGATCACCGCTGTATAGATTTCACTAAAGCAGCTGAAAGCCGCGGGGGGAGAAGCTTATAACTCCCCCACACACCGATCACTGCTGACTGTCAAGGTATCAGCGGAAGCATCGGGAGCATTTGCCCGAGTACAAGTACTTGGGCAAATGCTTGGTATCGGTGCTGATACCGGGACAACCCTAATGTCCAGTAAAGTCAGAGTGTGCTGACTGACTTCCATGGTGAAAGTAAGATTGTATAAGTTGGACCCTAGGTCGCCTCCAGATTGGTATCTGTTCGAGGAAGATCTGCATATCCTCCTTGAAGAACAGGTCACGCTCCCAACCCCCCAGATACAGATTTACATAGGAGGGGGCACATTTGGTCCCCATAGCGACCCCCTGTATCTGGAGGTAGTGGGAGTGCCCAAATAGAAAGATGTTATTTATTAGAATAAATCTAAGGAGATCCAATATGAACCTATTGTAGGCGAGAGATATGCCATTATTTTGATAGATAAAGCCCTCTACAACTCCAACCCCCATATCGTGGGGAATGGAGTTGTAGAGGGCCTCTACGTCAAGAGCCACCAGCCAGGCTTCCTCAGGGACCACAGGACCATTGAGCATCCTGAGGAGTTTACTAGTATCTTGTAGATATGATGCCAGACTCTCAACATGAGGTCTAAGAAAATCATCAATTAATTGACTGGCCTTTTCAGTCAGACACCCGTTTCTGGATACTATTGGGCGACCAGGAGGATTTCTGGAATCCTTGTGGATTTTTGGAAGAGCATATAGTGTTGGAATTTTAGAACAGGGGACATTGAGAAATTCCCAAGTCTGTTTGTTTATTAGACCCTGATGATATGCGGACCCTATTATTTGCCTGTAACGGACAGTCATGTTAGTGATATGGCTGTCTGATACCTTTTTGTACCAATCAAATTTGTAGCAACCGCATAACCATCGACTCATATTGATGATTTTCCATAATGACAAGGTTTCCTCCCTTGTCCGAAGGTTTTATAATCAGTCATTTATCTGATTGTAGGGAAATTAGGGCTTCTTTCTGTGAAGGTGTTAACATAGATTGCGATAACCCTTTCCATTTAGTTATACGGATTTCATTTGTCACTTGTTGGGTAAAAGCCCAAACATTGGGATTACCCTGTTGGGTGGGAAAGGTCCTAGACTTGAGTTTGTATTCCTTAGGTGAAGAAGCCGGGGGATGAGGGGTCAAATTTGTAGAACCCGTAGGTCCATCTGGTTGGAGAAGATTGGCCTCCATGAATTCAGTTTCATCAATATGCCCTTCATCCCACAGCTCCAAAAGTTCTTCCAAGGCTTTAATGTCATTGATAGTCATTTCTTTCCAAGAGGGTTCATTTAGAGATGACGTTTGAGTTAATGGTTTAGGTTTGTCATACAAAATCCGAAGCATTAGTTTTCGGGAGACTAAATTGAGATCCTTGATCAGTTCAAACTGGTCAATTTTCTGTGCTGGACAAAAGGTTAAACCTAATTCCAAGACGGAAACTTGATCAGTAGTGAGGGGAATGAAAGATAGATTGATTACTTCAAACCTTTTTGTGGTTTCTGAGGTAGTGACTCCGCAATTACCATCTTTTTTGGGTCTTGCACCGGCTGCGTAAAAATTGGGGCTGGACGAAAATCTGACTGGGTGATAATATCAATAACATTGCTTACCTGTGAAAGTAGTGGTTGGGCTGGTGATAAATTGACTGTGTTAGTATTTGTGATCGACTTACGGTGACCCAGTGCGTTGGAAGCAGTATTCATTTTAGGCGTGGTGGCTCTAGTATTAATCGGAGAGGAAGATAAAACGGGGGCTGTCCCCCGCTACACTCTGTAGGCTATCTCGAGGGAGAGGTGGGAACGTCGCGGCCTGCCGGATTACCCTCATATCCTCTGCTTGTACTTGCCCTTGGTAAGCATTTGCTGCAGCTAATGAATATACTACCTCACAACACCAGTATTTTTGACTGGACATACTTTTTATACATTTACCTCCTTACCATCCTCATGGCTGTTTATTTATTAACTCTTATGCCGGGTACACACGAGCGGACTTTCCGGCAGACTTGGTCCGGTGGACCGGACTCTGTCGGACAATTCGATCATGTGTGGGCTCCAGCAGGCTTTTTTTCCACAAAAGTCCGACGGACCTAGAAATAAAGCATGTTTCAAATCTGTCCGACGGACTCAGCTTTCTAGCGTGCAAACCGTTCGTCTGTGTGCTAGTCCGACGGACCAAAAATGACGCATGCTCTGAAGCAAGTACAAGACGGAAGCGCTCGTTCTGCTAAAACTAGCCTTCTTATTGAAGCTAGCACATTCCTCACGCTGCTAATTCAGTGATCTTTTAATACAGCGCATTCTTTTTTTCTTTATACTGCTAGAAGAATGAAGTTGTTTTGCAGCTTATATTCACACAGAGTTCTCACAAACTTCTTTCTTCATTATTTATCCTCATCTCGTGACTAATATTCTAGTTTTTAAAAGCCAGATCTGAATAAATAATGTTTACAATTCTTTTTTAGACTCATCTTTTAGAATTTTATATTTCAACAATATATATTTTACAATTTCTTAAAAATTAAAAAAAATGCTCTTGATTTCCATTTTATATTTTTTTAGTATTTTCAAGTTACCACAATAATATTATTATCTTGTATTTTTTATGAACCTTAATGAGGTTGGTGTGCCTTGTTAATTTGACAAAAGGCAAATTCATTTAGCATCACAAGTGCAAAAGTACACTTGAAATTGCACTGAAAGAGCACTTGGAAGTGCAGTCGCTGTGGATCCGAGGGGCACATGCAAGGAAACTAAAAAAACAGCATTTTAGCTTGCACATGATTGGGTGATAAAATCAGCAGAGATTCCCCTCATTTCAGATCTTCCCCTCAGATTTACAGTGACTGCGCTTCCAACAAGTGCACTTGCAGTGCAATTTCAAGTGCACTTTGCACTTGTAGTTTGCACTTGTATTGCGAAATGAATTTGCCTTTTGTAAATAACCCCTATAGTCTTTTAGACATGTACCTGCCTACTCACAAACAAACTGTCCTTTTGGAATAAAAAACACATAAAATTTTTTTGTGTAAAGAAAATAGCCATTTATTCTGGTTAACAAAATAAAGAGGAAGGCAACACTGGAAACACTTTTGGAATTTGTGAATCCTTTTGTCCACCAGGGCACACATCAAGTCATTGGAAAACAAATTTGGGATCTTGCGGAGTCCATATAATAGGGAGCACAATTTGCGTCTTCTGTTAGACCAGACTGAAGCCAGGAAATCACTTTCGACTCTTCCGTAGAGCCTTCACTCCACGCTGCCCTGCAGCCTTCCCTCCACGCTTCTCTGTAGCCTTCCTTGGAGGCTGTGCCTCTGGTGGTGTACTTGTGGCAGGAGGAGGAGGAGGAGGAGTAAGGGCTTCATTATAAATATGGCTTGTTTTAGTAGGCTGGCCCCACAACCCCTTCTGAAGGGCCTCAGAAAAAAGCCCCTCACAGAGGAGGCGTTGGTCCTTCTGCAGTTCCATCAACCTGGTGGCCAAATATGTACCATAGGCCTATTCAGCATTGGTGGGGGTCACTGATGATTTTGGTTGCTTCCTGAATGAGGGCAAGTGATTGCTCCTCTATTCTGGTCATCTTCCTAGGCCTATTGGTGGGAAGGTGGAGGGGAGGCACCTTGCATTCTGTGAGGCTCCTACTGGGCTCAGCCACCTCCTGCCTGCCACTGGGCACAGCCTCCTCCTCTCTACCACTGGGCATGGCCTCCTCCTGGCTGAGCTCATCCTGTGTATAAAAAAAGGGACATAGTTGTATTTTTGGCTTTATCAATCACACACAATTTTCAGCTCATGACTTGCAAATTTAATTTTAAACCAATAGAAAAGGCTATCATTTTGACCCCACCATTTTTCAAGCTGTTCACCAATATTTGAACAACATTTTTGGGCACTACTGTCTAGTGATATGTGTACATAATAATATTTGTGATGAAATCATTGATTTGTAAGCAAATCGAACATTTTAGTTAACATCATTAAGATTCAGACAATCAATAATTACAAAACAAAAAGTATACCTGGCTCCCGCTGGGCGCATCCACTTCTTCAAGGATGAAAGGGCCCCGTTCTTCCTGGGACGCCTCAGCTGGGGTGGAGGGAAGGGTGGAGGGAAGGGTCGAAAGCGATTGCCTGGCTTCTGTCTGGTCATCCAGAAAACACAGTTTTGGGTAGTACCACAGCTTGGAGACATAAACCTTGACTGCTGCTGCTCCTGATTTGAGGGACTCCTGTATCTTCTTTTGCTCCCGCCTGTACATATTCCGCAAGATCCCAATTTTATTGTCCACTAACCTAATGTCTGCCCGGGGGACTCGAGTCTTTACAAACTCCAGAAGTATCCCCAGTGTTGCCTGTCTTGCTTGCTTATTGAAATACAAGAGGTGCTTGACCTCCCACAGGTTTCGGTTAGCTTCATATAGGTCAATAAAATGACTCAAAAAATCTTCCTCCTTAAAGGGATTAATTTTATCTGAAATACAATACACAAGAGAAAAACAGTAATGTCAGTCCAAACTTTATCCCAATATAGGGCGCACACACACACGCACACGTTTAAATCTTACCTTTGTTTATGACACTCGCTTCCGTTCGGACATACATAGGCCAGCGAACTAGCTTTATATACACTGCGCATGTGCCATGCTCTGCCTGCGTCGCCCGCCCCTGACATTATTTATGACGAAGTTTCCCCGCCCCTTCTCTCTTCATTGCGCAGTGGGAGTATATAGTTAAAGATGGCGGAGACATTCTCAGGAACTAGCGCGGAGTAAAGCCCGGAGCCCCAAACATCCAGATCTAGGAGGAGATATACTGTAAGGTCACCAGCATGGCCTTTGAAGAAATGGTGGAGATGGTGGCCATATTGAGGAGGGAGGACTATGATGGCAAAAATGGTCCGTACACCAGACCCAATTTGCGGAAGGACAAAATAATGTCCTCAGCTGTCACCTCTCTGGAGCAGCAATTTGGGGTACGACGGGCTAAAGAACTATTGAGAAAGCGCTGGTCTGACCTAAAAATGAGGGAGCCAGAACAATATCGCAGAATCAAGAAGGTGCTTAAAAAAAGTAAGTACTTGTCCTGTGTTCTTATTGAGATACTTAACTTGCTTGCTGATCCATATATGCTTTTCATCTATACTGTTGAACGATGCGATCGTTCCTAAATATCTTTCTTTTGAAAATACATATGATTCTGATGGTACAGGGCTCTACCTACATTTTGGTCTTGATAATTTGTCTTATTAACCACTTCAGCCCCGGAAGGATTTACCCCCTTCCTGACCAGAGCACTTTTTACAATTTGGCACTGCATCGCTTTAACTGCTAATTGCACGGTCATGCAATGCTGTACTCAAACGAAATTTGCGTGCTTTTCTTCCCACGAATAGATCTTTCTTTTGATGTTATTTGATCACCTCTGCGGTTTTTATTTTTTGCGCTATAAACGGAAAAAGACCGAAAATTTTGAAAAAAAATTATATTTTCTAGTTTTTGTTATAAAAAAAATCCAATAAACTCAATCATAGTCATACA
The DNA here is from genome assembly GCF_042186555.1 of Aquarana catesbeiana. Classification (NCBI taxonomy): domain Eukaryota; kingdom Metazoa; phylum Chordata; class Amphibia; order Anura; family Ranidae; genus Aquarana; species Aquarana catesbeiana. The sequence goes on from NC_133329.1 coordinate 44,765,973, forward strand.
TTTAGGCCAAAATGTATTCAGCCACATGTCTTTGGTAAAAAAAAATGTCAATAAGCGTATATTTATTGGTTTGCGCAAAAGTTATAGCGTCTACAAACTAGGGTACATTTTCTGGAATTTACACAGCTTTTAGTTTATGACTGCCTATGTCATTTCTTGAGGTGCTAAAATGGCAGGGCAGTACAAACCCCCCCAAATGACCCCATTTTGGAAAGTAGACACCCCAAGGAAATTGCTGAGAGGCATGTTGAGCCCATTGAATATTTATTTTTTTGTCCCAAGTGATTGAATAATGACAAAAAAAAAAATTTTACAAAAAGTTGTCACTAAATGATATATTGCTCACACAGGCCATGGGCATATGTGGAATTGCACCCCAAAATACATTTAGCTGCTTCTCCTGAGTATGGGGATACCACATGTGTGGGACTGAGCCTAGCCGCGTACGGGGCCCCGAAAACCAAGCACCGCCTTTAGAATTTCTAAGGGCATAAATTTTTGATTTCACTCCTCACTACCTATCACAGTTTTGAAGGCAATAAAATGCCAAGATGGCGCAACCCCCCCCCCCCCCAAATGACCCCATTTTGGAAAGTAGACACCCCAAGCTATTTTCTGAGATGCATGTTGAGTCCATGGAATATTTTATATTTTGACACAAGTTGCGGGAAAGTGACACATTTTTTTTTTTTTGCACAAAGTTGTCACTAAATGATATATTGCTCAAACATGCCATGGGCATATGTGGAATTACACCACAAAATACATTCTGCTGCTTCTCCTGAGTACGGGGATACCACATGTTTAGGACTTTTTGGGAGCCTAGCCGCGTACGGGGCCCTGAAAACCAAGCACCGCCTTCAGGATTTCTAAAGGGCGTAAATTTTTGATTTCACTCCTCACTACCTATAACAGTTTTGAAGGCCATAAAATGCCAATATGGCACAAAACCCCCCCAAATGACCCCATTTTGGAAAGTAGACACCCCAAGCTATTTGCTGAGAGGCATGTTGAGTCCATGGAATATTTTATATTTTGACACAAGTTGCGGGAAAGTGACAATTTTTTTTTTTGCACAAAGTTGTCACTAAATGATATATTGTTCAAACATGCCATGGGCATATGTGGAATTACACCCCAAAATACATTCTGCTGCTTCTCCTGAGTATGGGGATACCACATGTTTAGGACTTTTTGTGAGCCTAATCGCGTACGGGGCCCCGAAATCCAAGCACCACCTTCAGGATTTCTAAGGGCGTAAAGTTGTGATTTCACTCCTCACTACCTATCACAGTTTTGAAGGTCATAAAATGCCAATATGGCACACCCCCCCCCCCCCAAATTACCCTATTTTGGAAAGTAGACACCCCAAGCTATTTGCTGAGAGGCATGTTGAGTCCATGAAATATTTTATTTTTTGACACAAGTTGCGGGAAAGTGACAATTTTTTTTTTTTTTTGCACAAAGTTGTCACTAAATGATATATTGCTCAAACATGCCATGGGCATATGTGGAATTACACCCCAAAATACATTCTGCTGCTTCTCCTGAGTATGGGGATACCACATGTGTGGGACTTTTTGGGAGCCTAGCTTCATACGGGGCCCCGAAATTCAATCACCGCCTTCAGGATTTCTAAGGGCGTAAATTTTTTATTTCACTCCTCAATACCTATCACAGTTTCGAAGGCCATAAAATGCCAAGATAGCACAAAACCCCCCAAAATGACCCCATTTTGGAAAGTAGACACCCCAAACTATTTGCTGAGAGGCATGGTGAGTATTTTGCAGCTCTCATTTGTTTTTGAAAATGAAGAAAGACAAGAAAAATGTATTTTTTTTTCTTTTTTCAACTTTCAAAAGTTTGTGACAAAAAGTGAGGTCTGCAAAATACTCACTATACCTCTCAGCAAATAGCTTTGGGTGTCTATTTTCCAAAATGGGCTCATTTGGGGGGGGTTTGTGCCATCTGGGCATTCCATGGCCTCCGAAACTGTGATAGGCAGTGAAGAGTGAAATCAAAAATTTACGCCCTTAGAAAGCCCGAAGGCGGTGCTTGGTTTTCGGGGTCCCGTACGCAGCTAGGCTCCCAAAAAGTCTCACACATGTGGTATCCCCGTACTCAGGAGAAGCAACAGAATTTATTTTGGGGTGTAATTTCACATATTCACATGGCATGTTTGAGCAATATATCATTTAGTGACAACTTTGTGCAAAAAAAAATTGTCTTTTTCCCGCAACTTGTGTCACAATATAAAATATTCCATGGACTCGACATGCCTCTCAGCAAATAGCTTGGGGTGTCTACTTTCCAAAATGGCGTCATTTGGGGGGGTTTTGAACTGTCCTGGCATTTTATGCACAACATTTAGAAGCTTATGTCACATATCACCCACTCTTCTAACCACTTGAAGACAAAGCCCTTTCTGACACTTTTTGTTTACATGAAAAAAATATTTTTTTTTGCAAAAAAATTACTTTGAACCCCCAAACATTATATATTTTTTTAAAGCAAATTCCTTACAGATTAAAATGATGGGTGTTTCATTTTTTTTTCACACAGTATTTGCGCAGCGATTTTTTTCAAACGCATTTTTTGGGCAAAAAACACACTTTTTAAAATTTGAATGCACTAAAACACACTATATTGCCCAAATGTTTGATGAAATAAAAAAGATGATCTTAGGCCGAGTACATGGATACCAAACATGACATGCTTTAAAATTGGGCACAAATGTGAAGTGGTGACAAACTAAATACATTTTTAAAAGCCTTTAAAAGCCTTTACAGGTTACCACTTTAGATTTACAGAGGAGGTCTACTGCTAAAATTACTGCCCTTGATCTGACCTTCGCGGTGATACCTCACATGCATGGTGTAATTGCTGTTTACATTTGACGCAAGACCGACTCTTGCATTCGCCTTTGCGCGAGAGCAGGGGGGGGGCAGGGGTACTTTTTTTTTTTTTTTTTTTAATTATTTTTTATTATTATTATTATTATACAGGATTTATATAGCGCCAACAGTTTACGTAGCGCTTTACAACTTGAGGGTAGACAGTACAAATACAATTTTTTGCTTTTTTTATCTTATTTTTAAACTGTTCCTTTTATTTTTATTTTTTTAAATCATTTTTATTGTTATCTCAGGGAATGTAAATATCCCCTATGATAGCAATAGGTAGTGACAGGTACTCTTTTTTGAAAAAATTGGGGTCTATTAGACCCTAGATCTCTCCTCTGCCCTCAAAGCATCTGACCACACCAAGATCGGTGTGATAAAATGCTTTCCCAATTTCCCAATGGCGCTGTTTACATCCGGTGAAATCTAAGTCATGAAATGCTCGTAGCTTCCGGTTTCTTAGGCCATAGAGATGTTTGGAGCCATTCTGGTCTCTGATCAGCTCTATGGTCAGCTGGCTGAATCACCGGCTGCATTTTCAGGTTCCCTGTTGGGACAGGAGAGCGAGAGAAAAACATGGAAGACAGTGGGGGAGGGGCATTCCCTCCCACTGCTTGTAAAAGCAGCCTAGAGGCTAATTAGCCACTAGGATTGCTTTTACATGAAAGCCGACCGCTGGCTGAAAAGAATGATACCAAGATGATACCTAAACCTGCAGGCATCATTCTTGTATAACCACTCAAAGTCCAGCAACATACCAGTACGTTGCTGGTCCTTGTTGGGCATAAATTGTAAACTTTTTTTTCATGCAGCCTGTGGGCTGAACGAAAAAAAGATATTGATCGGTGGGTATGCCCACCATTAGAATACTTCCCTTCATCCACCCACTTCTAATGATGGGCATACATGCACCGTATATATATGCCGAAGCATGGGGGCATCCTCCCGCAAAAGGCAGGAGCAAATCGCTCCTCCGCCCTCTGCTGCCCCCACGCTTCGGCATATATGCTGAAGTATGTAACTGTGGTGGTGAAATCACCTCCGACAGCGCTGGAGTCATGGCTTTATGTATCGTGGGAGCAAACGCTGTTGCTGTCAAGATAAATAAATCCGCGCTGCAACTGAATGGTGTACCTGATAAGCAAATGATGGTTAACAAAAAAACAAAGTAACATTACAGTATAATGCCCCGTACACACGGTCGGATTTTCCGATGGAAAATGTCCGATCGGAGCGTGTTGTCGGAAATTCCGACCGTGTGTGGGCTCCATCGGACATTTTCCATCGGTTTTTCCGACACACAAAGTTGGACAGCAGGAGATAAAATTTTCCGACAACAAAATCCGATCGCGTCAATTCCGACCGTGTGTGGCCTGTTCCGACGCACAAAGTGCCACGCATGCTCAGAAGAAATTCCGAGACGGGACAGCTCATTCTGGTAAACTTAGCGTTCGCAATGGATACAGCACTTTCGTCATGCTGCAATGTTAAAAATGGTTTAATACAGCGCACTCTCTTCTTCTTTATAATGTGACAAGAATTAAGTAGTTTTGCTGCTCATATTCACACACACTTCTCACAAACTTCTTTCGTTACTATTTATCGGGATTCCCTCAATATATTTTGATTTCTCACATCTGACAACATATTTTTGTATATTTTTATATATTTTTGGGCTTTAACCACTTGCCGACCGGGCCATAGTCGAAAGACATCTGCAGCGCGGTCGGCTAGTTCTGGGTGGACGTCCATGGACGTCCTCCCAGAATACTGCTCTCGTGCGCCCCCTGGGGCGCGCACCCGAGAACTTCCGTGACCGCCGGGTCCATAGGACCCGGCGCATCACGGATCACGGTAAACGGCCGCTAATCGCGGCCGTTTACCATGTGATCGCTCCGTCAAATGACGGAGCGATCACATGTCAACAGACCGGCGTCATGTCATGACGCCGGTTCATCCCTCCCCTCTGTGTACCGATCGGTACAGTGTGAGAGGAGAGGGGGAGGGATCGGATGGCAGCACCGCTGTGGGCTGCATGTGTAGTGCCCACAGCGGTGCTCAGTGACAATTGCTGTCACATCCATCCATGCTCAGCCATCCCTGCAATACTCTGCATAATACTCTGCATAATACTCTGCATAATACCCTGCAATACTCTGCATAATACCCTGCAATACTCTGCATAATACTCTGCATAATACCCTGCAATACTCTGCATAATACCCTGCAATACTCTACAATACTCTGCATAATACTCTGCATAATACTCTGCATAATACCCTGCAATACTCTACAATACTCTGCATAATACTCTGCATAATACTCTGCATAATACCCTGCAATACTCTGCATAATACCCTGCAATACTCTGCATAATACTCTGCATAATACCCTGCAATACTCTGCATAATACTCTGCATAATACACTGCAATACTCTACAATACTCTGCATAATACTCTGCATAATACCCTGCAATACTCTGCATAATACCCTGCAATACTCTGCATAATACTCTGCATAATACCCTGCAATACTCTGCATAATACCCTGCAATACTCTGCATAATACTCTGCATAATACCCTGCAATACTCTGCATAATACTCTGCATAATACCCTGCAATACTCTGCATAATACTCTGCATAATACTCTGCATAATACCCTGCAATACTCTGCATAATACTCTGCATAATACTCTGCATAATACCCTGCAATACTCTGCATAATACTCTGCATAATACTCTGCATAATAGCCTGCAATACTCTGCATAATACCCTGCAATACTCTGCATAATACCCTGCAATACTCTGCATAATACTCTGCATAATACCCTGCAATACTCTGCATAATACCCCGCACTACTCTGCAATATACCCGGCACTACTCTGCAATATACCCTGCAATACTCTGCAATACTCTGCAATTTTTAACCAGTTCCTGCCCACAGTCATATGACGTCCTTGACTTTGAGCGGGGATATCTGAATGATGGTTGCAGCTACAGGCATCATTCAGATATCAGCTTTTTCAGCCGGCGATTTCCTACACCATAAGAATGATCATAGCAGCTGTTCCACTGCTTGATCGTTCTTATGGGAGGCGAGAGGGGACGCCCCCCCTTCCCGCCACCCTCCGGTGCTTCTACCGACTCACCGCTAGATCGAAGCCAAGATCGTTTTTTTTTTGTTTTTTTTTCAGGCTTCCCAGCCTAGAGGTGAGATGTGGGGTCTTATTGACCCCCATATCTCACTGTAAAGAGGACCTGTCATGCCATATTCCTATTACAAGGATGTTTAAATTCCTTGTAATAGAAATAAAAGTGATCAAAAAATTTTTGGGGGGGAAAAAAGTGTCAAACTAAAATAAATAAAGTAAAATAAACAATAAAAAAAAAAAAAAAAATTTTAAAGCGCCCCTGTCCGTGTGCTCACATGCAGAAGCGAACACTTACGTAAGTCCCGCCCACATATGAAAACAATGTTCAAACCACACATATGAGGTATCACTGCGAACGTTGGAGCGAGAGCAATAATTTTGGCCCTAGACCTCCTCTGTAACTCAAAACATGTAACCAGTAAAAAATTTTAAAGCGTCTCCTATGGAGATTTTTAAGTAGCGACGTTTGGCACCATTCCACGAGCGTGTGCAATTTTGAAGGGTGACATGTTAGGTATCTATTTACTCGGCGTAACTTCATCTTTCACATTATGCAAAAACATTGGGCTAACTTTACTGTTTTGTTTTTTTTTTAAGCACAAAACTGTTTTTTTTCCCCAAAAAACGCGTTCGAAAAATTGCTGCGCAAATACCGTGTGAGATAAAAAGTTGCAACAACCGCCATTGTATTCTCTAGGGTCTTTGCTAAAAAAATATATATAATGTTTTGGGGTTCTATGTAATTTTCTAGCAAATAAATGATGATTTTTACATGTAGGAGAGAAATGTCAGAATTGGCCTGGGTGCTCCAGAACGCCTGAAAGTGCTCCCCTGCATGTTGGGCCTCTGTATGTGGCCACGCTGTGTAAAAGTCTCACACATGTGGTATCACCATACTCGGGAGTAATAGCAGAATGTGTTTTGGGGTGTCATTTGTTGTATGCATATGCTGTGTGTGAGAAATAACCTTCTAATATGACAATTTTGTGAAAAAAAAAAAGAAAAAAAAAAAAAAATCTTGATTTTGCAAAGAATTGTGGGAAAAGATGACAATTTCAAAAAAACTCACCATGCATCTTTTCAAATACCTTGGAATGTCTTATTTCCAAATAGGGGTCATTTGGGGGGTATTTGTACTTTTCTGGCATGTTAGGGTCTCAAGAAATTAGATAAGCCATCAGTACTTCAGGTGTGATCAATTTTCAGACATTCGCACCATAGCTTTTGGACTCTCTAACATTCACAAAGACCAAATAATATACACCAAGTTGTACTTATTTTTACCAAAGATATGTAGCAGTATAAATTTTGGCCAAAATTTCCAAAGAAAAATTACTAATTTGCTAAATTTTATAACAGAAACAAAGAAAAATTCATTTTTTTACCAAATTTTCAGTCTTTTTTCTTTTATAGCGCAAAAAATAAAAAACCCAACGGTGACTAAATACCACCAAAAAAAAGCTCTATTTGTGTGAAAAAAAGGACAAAAATTTCATATGGGTAAAGTGTTGTATGACTGAGTAATTGTCATTCAAAGTGTGAGAGCACCGAAAGCTGAAAATTGGTCTGGTTAGGAAGGGGGTTTAAGTGCCCAGTGGTCAAGTGGTTAATGTAGATTCTTTTTTTGTGTTTCTATTTTATTTTTTTTATTTTTGCGATTTTGATTTGTACTCCCGAAAATGTTTGAGTGTGTTTTTTGTGACAAGTTCCCACAACACCATTGATATGTTGTTCTATTTAATCTGTAGGAGATTGTTTGGTGTTGTTGTCTCTTGTTAATTTCACATTTTATGTTAGAAATGTACCTGAATCCTCACCAACAAACTGTCCTTTTTGGATGAAAACACACACAGGAGAGTAGAATTTCCCCAAAAAATTTACTAAGGGCTCACAACTATAAACAAAGAGGGAGGCAACGCTGGAGAAATTGCAGAAGTGGGTGAAGCCTTGTACCCCCAGGGCAGACATCAATTATTTAAAAGCCAAATTGGTGGCCTGAGGAGTCCTTATCTAAGGGAGGGCAGTGTGGTCCAGAAGTCCCAGAGATCCGGAAAGCAGCAGATGACATCTGTGTCCCCAGGCTGTGGTCATACGAGAGACTGCATCTTCTGTCAGACCAGACTGAACCCAGGGTCATCACTCTCTGGTCTTCTTTCCACGCCTCCTTCCACGTGGTGGCTCTGGTGGTGGAGTTGTGGCAGCAGGAGGAGGAGGAGGAGGAGGAGGATCGTCCATCTCAATGACATCCGTCTTGGGTGTTAGTTCCCCACTCACCCCCTTACGTAGGACTTTATAAATAAGGTCCTCAGAGAGCCTGCGTTGGCCCTCCTGCATGCCTTGCAATTTGGTGGCAGCCATGCAGGCAAAGGCCTCTTCAGGAGTTGGTAAGGCTCTGAGGGACGCAGAAGCCTCCTGGATCAGCCTGAATGCTGAATCCTGCACGGGACTCGGAGTCGTCTTCCTGGCTCGTTTATGTGGCAGGCGGAGGGGAGGGACCTGAGACTCAGTCAGGCTGCGACTTGTCCCAGGCTTCTCCTGGCTGACACTTAGCCCCGCCTCCTCCTGGCTGCCACTAATCCCCGCCTCCTCCTGACTGCCACATTCCACAACCTCCTCCTGGCTGAGGTCTTCCTGTGTATGAAAAAGGGACATAGTTTTATTTTTTTTTTCATCAATCACACACAATTTTCACCTCCTGACTGCTGCAAATTGAATGTTAACAAATATAACTGACTATCATTCTGAGCCCAGCATTTTTCATTCTTGTCCCAATTTTGGGTGCCCACTACTGTCTATTGATATGTAAAACACTTTTTTCAATCAGCAATTAGTGATCAATAATAAAATCTAGTAAACATCATTTATTTATTGACCAGAAATCTGTAGAAGAATGCTATACCTGACTCCAGCTGGGCTCCTCCACTTCTTCCTGGCTGGAAGGCCCAGGTTGGACATCGGAAGCCTCAGCTGGGGTGGAAGGAAGCGTGGAAGGAAGAGTGGAGAGGGATTCCCTGACTTCAGTGGGGTCTGACAGAAATCGCAGTCTCTCATAGTACCACAGTCTGGGGACATAAACGTCATCTGCTGCTGCTCCGGATCTCTGGGAATCTGTGACCTTCTTGCGCTCCCTTAGATAAGTGGTCCTCAGGCCACCAATTTTAGCTTTTAAATAAGGGATGGTTGCTGTGGGGACCACCGGCTTCACCAACTCCAGCAGTTTCTCCAGCGCTGCCTGCCTCTTCTGTTTGTGGTTATAGTGGGGGTGTCTCACTTGCCACAGACAGGGCAGCTCCCTGTACTTGTCTATGAACAGGGGCAGGAAATTGTGGTCGTTGAACCCATCCATTTTCTCTGCAAGACACAACACAAGACAAACCCTAATGTAAGGCCAAACTCCCCTAATCTTGTTACAATATAGGCTTCCATTTCGAAGCAGTATAGGCCCAAGTTTAGATCTTACCTTCGTTATCACGATCGGCATCTCCGATGCTCCTTCCTCCGCTCACAGATCGTACGTAAGACGCACGTGTGTTACGCTTTATACACACTGTGCATGCGTATAACTCCGCCCGCCCCTGACGTTCTTTCTAGTCTATTCCCCGCTCCTTTTCGTTCTGCGCAGTGGGGGAAGAGCACATGGCGGATAGACAGCATGATCGTGATAATTGGAGCAACGAGGAGGAGGAGGAGGAGGAGGAAAGGCCGGAGCCTGAAACGTCCCGATCCAGAAGGAGATTTAACCAGTTGCCGACCGCCGCACGACTATATACGTCGACAGAGCGGCACGGGCAGGCAAAAGGACTTACAGGTACGTCCTTGCCTGCCCGCGGGTGGGGGGTCCGATCGGACCCCCCCCCGGTGCCAGCGGCGGTCGGATCGAGGTCAGGGTCGATCAAAGGTGAGGGGGAGGCCACTCATTCGTGGCCCCCCCCTCGCGATCGCTCCTGGCCAATGACAAGCTTCCTCGGCTTCTGTGAATGTAAACAGAAGCAGAGGAAGTGATGTAATCTCTCCTCTAGTCGGTCTTTTCGTCCGGCGCCGAGGAGAGAAGACATCCAAGTAAGTGCACCAACACTACACATACAGTAGAACACGCAGGCACACTTGTCACCCCCCTGTCACCCCCCGATCACCCCCTGATCACCCCCCTGTACCCCCTGTCACTCTGACACCAATAGCAGGTTTTTTTTTTTTCTGATTTATTGCATTGGTGTCAGTTTGTGTCAGTTACAAGTGTTAGGGCAGTTAGGTTAGCCCCCTTTAGGTCTAGGGTACCCCCCTTTAGGTCCAGGGTACCCCCCTAACCCCCCTAATAAAGTTTTAACCCCGTGATCACCCCCCGTCGCCAGTGTCACTAAGCGATCGTTTTTCTGATCGCTGTATTAGTGACACAGGTGACGCTAGTTAGGGAGGTAAGTATATAGGTTCGCTGTCAGTGTTTTATAGCGACAGGGACCCCCATATACTACCTACTAAAGGTTTTAACCCCTTGATTGCCCCCTAGTTAACCCTTTCACCAGCGATCACCATATAATTGTTACAGGTGACGCTGGTTAGTTGGTTTGTTTTTTGTAGTTTATTGTAGTTTATTACAGTTTTAGGGCACCCGCCGTTTATTACCCTATAAAGGTTTAACCCCCTAATTGCCCGGCGGTGATAGAAGTTAAGTTTTTAGGGTCAGATAAGGTCTGCGTCGCCCCAGGCAGCGTCAGGTTAGCGCCAGTACCGCTAAAACCCACGCACGCAGCATACACCTCCCTTAGTGCTATAGTATCTGAACGGATCGATATCTGATCCGATCAGATCTATACTCCCCAGCAGTTTAGGGTCCCCCAAAAAAACGCAGTGTTAGCGGGATCAGCCCAGATACCTGCTAGCACCTGCGTTTTGCTCCTCGGCCCAGCCCAGCCCAGCCCACCCAAGTGCAGTATCGATCGATAACTGTCACAAAACACTAAGCACACATAACTGTAGCGTTCGCAGAGTCAGGCCTGATCCCTGCGATCGCTAACAGTTTTTTGGTAGCGGTTTGAATCAGTCGCTGACAGTCAGGAGCTTTTTTGCCTGTGAGTCTCACTAGTGTACCCCTAAATTTAGAGGCCAAAATGGCAAATCGAAGGTACACTAGTGAAGAGGCCTACACGTTTCTGAGTATGACAGATAGTGAAGAGGAAGTCACTCATCTGTCAAGTTCAGGCTCAGAATACGAACCTGTAGAGGACAGCGGCTCCATGACAGATAGCTCTGACGACGGAGTTGTGGTCCCTGCTAGAGTCAGGCGTACCAGACCCCGATCTTCTTCTTCTGTCCTTGAAGTGCAAGAACCGCAGGGCTCTCGTAGGGAGCAGAGAGGTACTAGTGCCGCTACTCCTTCTGGTGAACTGGCAAGCACCAGCGGCCTAGTACACCCTGGTCGTACATCCAGCACTGCAGTATCACGTGGTGACGTGGCGAGTCCCATAAGTGCAGTTCAAGCTGGCGAGGTGGCAAGCACAACTAGTGTCCCGCTGCCACCAATAAGACAAAGACAGGCCCGTCGTGCCCATAGTGCCCTTCCTGCTGCATTCGCCAATCCGAATTGGGTACCCACCACTTCTGCAGCACCCGTACTTCCCCCTTTCACTGGCCAACCCGGAATTCAGGTGGAAACAGTTGACTTTATGCCACTGGATTTTTATTCACTGTTTTTCACCGAAGATCTCTATAGATCTATTGTGGACCAAAGCAATTTGTACGCTGGTCAACACATCGCCGCTAATCCCCAGTCCTCCCTTGCCAGAGATTGGAGACCAATTACGGTCTCCGAATTTAAGATCTTTCTGGGCCTTTCCCTCAAACTGGGCATAACCAAAAAGAGTGAGTTGCGGTCATATTGGTCCACTGACCCAATTCACCATATGCCCGTGTTCTCTGCCTCCATGACCAGGGCACGATACGAGCAGATTTTGCGGTTCATGCACTTCAACGACAATGAACTCTGTCGTCCTCGTGGAGACCCTGCATACGATCGGCTCTACAAAATTCGGCCCCTCGTAAACCACTTCAACCAACGTTTTGCAGACTTGTTTACCCCCCATCAAGTTGTCTGCGTTGATGAGTCCCTGATTAAGTTTTCTGGCCGCTTGTCCTTCAAACAGTACCTTCCCAGCAAGCGTGCCAGATACGGGGTCAAGATGTATAAGCTCTGTGACAGGGCCACAGGCTATACATGTAGATTTATGGTTTACGAGGGCAAAGATAGTCACGTAGAGCCGATCAACTGCCCTGACTACATAGGAAGCGCTGGCAAGATAGTGTGGGACTTGGTGTCACCCTTATTCGGAAAGGGGTACCACTTGTACGTGGACAATTATTATACGAGCGTGCCACTTTTTAGTCACTTGTTTGATCAGCAGATTGGAGCATGTGGCACCGTGCGACCTAATCGCCGGGGCTTTCCCCAGCGGCTTGTAGAGTCCCGTCTTAGGCTGGGGGAGAGAGCCTGCTTGAAGTATAATAATTTGCTCGCTATGAAGTGGAGGGATAAGAAGAATGTTTTCGTTCTCACCTCCCTTCATGCAGACACGACGACCCAAATTACTACGGCGACTGGTGTTGTGGAGAAACCCCTCTGTGTCCACGAATACAACCTTAATATGGGAGGGGTGGACCTCAACGACCAGTTGTTGGCGCCGTACCTAATTGCCCGTAAGGCCAGACGCTGGTACAAAAAAGTGTCTGTTTATTTATTTCAATTGGCTTTGCTGAACGCTCATGTGCTATACAGAGCTTCAGGACGGACTGGATCCTTCCTTAAATTCCAGGAAGAGATCGTCAGAGCCCTTCTGTTTCCAGACGGTGCTCCACCTCACCTTCCCAATCCAAATGCAGTAGGCCGGCTGCATGAGAGGCATTTTCCTTATGTCCTCGAGAGTACCCCTACCCAACGAGCCCCCCAAAGAAAATGTTGTGTCTGCAGAAAGCGCGGATTTAGGCGTGACACCCGGTATTATTGTCCCTCCTGTCCTGGCAATCCTGGTCTTTGCATTGGTGAATGTTTTGAACGCTACCATACACTAGTTGAGTATTAGCGTAGGGTACAGCACTGCACAGACTAGGACACACTTCCACAGGGTCTCCCAAGATGCCATCGCATTTTGAGAGACCCAAACCTGGAACCGTTACAGTTTTAAAAGTTACAGTTATAAAAAAAAAAAAAAGTAAAAAAAAAAAAAAGTAAAAAAAAAAAATACACAAAAAAAATATAAAATAAAAAAACCAAAAATAGTTGTCGTTTTATTGTTCTCTCTCTCTCTCTATTTTCTCTCTATTGTTCTGCTCTTTTTTACTGTATTCTATTCTGCATTGTTTTATTGTTATGTTTTATCATGTTTGCTTTTCAGGTATGTAATTTTTTTATACTTTGTTTTTTTTATTGTTAACCACCTTTGTGTTTTCAGGTACGCCATTCAGCTGCAGCGCGGATTTATTTATCTTGACAGCAACAGCGTTTGCTCCCACGATACATAAAGCCGTGACTCCAGCGCTGTCGGAGGTGATTTCACCACCACAGTTACATACTTCAGCATATATGCCGAAGCGTGGGGGCAGAAGTGGGTGGAGGAGCGATTTGCTCCTGCCTTTTGCGGGAGGATGCCCCCATGCTTCGGCATATATATATTTTAGGTAGGCACAGGTTGCGTTAAATGTTTTATTTTTTACTATGGTTTTTTTTTGTATTTGCTTTGCAGGTATGGTAAGTATTACTGTTATACTGTAATGTTACTTTGTTTTTTGTTAACCATCATTTGCTTAGCAGGTACGCCATTCAGTTGCAGCGCGGATTTATTTATCTTGACAGCAACAGCGTTTGCTCCCACGATACATAAAGCCGTGACTCCAGCGCTGTCGGAGGTGATTTCACCACCACAGTTACATACTTCAGCATATATGCCGAAGCGTGGGGGCAGAAGTGGGTGGAGGAGCGATTTGCTCCTGCCTTTTGCGGGAGGATGCCCCCATGCTTCGGCATATATATATTTTAGGTAGGCACAGGTTGCGTTAAATGTTTTATTTTTTACTATGGTTTTTTTTTTGTATTTGCTTTGCAGGTATGGTAAGTATTACTGTTATACTGTAATGTTACTTTGTTTTTTGTTAACCATCATTTGCTTAGCAGGTACGCCATTCAGTTGCAGCGCGGATTTATTTATCTTGACAGCAACAGCGTTTGCTCCCACGATACATAAAGCCGTGACTCCAGCGCTGTCGGAGGTGATTTCACCACCACAGTTACATACTTCAGCATATATGCCGAAGCGTGGGGGCAGTGGGTGGAGGAGCAATTTGCTCCTGCCTTTTGCGGGAGGATGCCCCCATGCTTCGGCATATATAAATGGTGCATGTATGCCCATCATTAGAAGTGGGTGGATGAAGGGAGGTATTCTAATGGTGGGCATACCCACCGATCAATATCTTTTTTTCGTTCAGCCCACAGGCTGCATGAAAAAAAAGTTTACAATATATGCCCAACAAGGACCAGCAACGTACTGGTATGTTGCTGGACTTTGAGTGGTTATACCAGAATGATGCCTGCAGGTTTAGGTATCATCTTGGTATCATTCTTTTCAGCCAGCGGTCGGCTTTCATGTAAAAGCAATCCTAGTGGCTAATTAGCCTCTAGACTGCTTTTACAAGCAGTGGGAGGAAATGCCCCCCCCCACCGTCTTCCATGTTTTTCTCTGGCTCTCCTGTCCCAACAGGGAACCTGAGAATGCAGCCAGTGATTCGGCCAGCTGACCATAGAGCTGATCAGAGACCAGAATGGCTCCAAACATCTCTATGGCCTAAGAATCCGGAAGCTACGAGCATTTCATGACTTAGATTTCGCCAGATGTAAACAGCGCCATTGGGAAATTGGGAAAGCATTTTATCACACCGATCTTGGTGTGGTCAGATGCTTTGAGGGCAGAGGAGAGATCTAGGGTCTAATAGACCCCAATTTTTTCAAAAAAGAGTACCTGTCACTACCTATTGCTATCATAGGGGATATTTACATTCCCTGAGATAACAATAAAAATGATTTAAAAAAAATAAAAATGAAAGGAACAGTTTAAAAATAAGATAAAAAATCAAAAAATTAATTAAAAAAAAAAAAAAAAAAAAAAAAAGCACCCCTGTCCCCCCCTGCTCTCGCGCAAAGGCGAACGCAAGCGTTGGTCTGGCGTCAAATGTAAACAGCAATTGCACCGTGCATGTGAGGTATCACCGCGAAGGTCAGATCGAGGGCAGTAATTTTAGCAGTAGACCTCCTCTGTAAATCTAAAGTGGTAACCTGTAAAGGCTTTTAAAGGCTTTTAAAAATGTATTTAGTTTGTCGCCACTGCACGTTTGTGCGCAATTTTAAAACATGTCATGTTTGGTATCCATGTACTCGGCCTAAGATCATCTTTTTTATTTCATCAAACATTTGGGCAATATAGTGTGTTTTAGTGCATTAAAATTTAAAAAAGTGTGTTTTTTCCCCAAAAAATGCGTTTGAAAAATCGCTGCGCAAATACTGTGTGAAAAAAAAAAATGAAACACCCACCATTTTAATCTGTAGGGCATTTGCTTTAAAAAAATATATAATGTTTGGGGGTTCAAAGTAATTTTCTTGCAAAAAAAAATAATTTTTTCATGTAAACAAAAAGTGTCAGAAAGGGCTTTGTCTTCCAGTGGTTAGAAGAGTGGGTGATGTGTGACATAAGCTTCTAAATGTTGTGCATAAAATGCCAGGACAGTTCAAAACCCCCCCAAATGACCCCATTTTGGAAAGTAGACACCCCAAGCTATTTGCTGAGAGGCATGTTGAGTCCATGGAATATTTTATATTGTGACACAAGTTGCGGGAAAAAGACAAATTATTATTATTTTTTTTTTTTTTTTGCACAAAGTTGTCACTAAATGATATATTGCTCAAACATGCCATGGGAATATGTGAAATTACACCCCAAAATACATTCTGTTGCCTCTCCTGAGTACGGGGATACCACATGTGTGAGACTTTTTGGGAGCCTAACCGCATAGGGGACCCCGAAAACCAAGCACCGCCTTCAGGCTTTCTAAGGGCGTAAATTTTTGATTTCACTCTTCACTGCCTATCACAGTTTCGGAGGCCATGTAATGCCCAGATGGCACAAACCCCCCCCAAATGACCCCATTTTGGAAAATAGACACCCAAAGCTATTTGCTGAGAGGTATAGTGAGTATTTTGCAGACCTCACTTTTTGTCACAAACTTTTGAAAATTGAAAAAAGAAAAAAAAATACGTTTTTCTTGTCTTTCTTCATTTTCAAAAACAAATGAGAGCTGCAAAATACTCACCATGCCTCTCAGCAAATAGCTTGGGGTGTCTACTTTCCAAAATGGGGTAATTTTGGGGCGGTTTTGTGCTATCTTGGCATTTTATGGCCTTCAAAACTGTGATGGGTAGTAAGGAGTGAAATCAAAAATTAACGCTCTTAGAAATCCTGAAGGCGGTGATTGGATTTCGGGGCCCCGTATGAAGCTAGGCTCCCAAAAAGTGCCACTCATGTGGTATCCCCGTACTCAGGAGAAGCAGCAGAATGTATTTTGGGGTGTAATTCCACATATGCCCATGGCATGTTTGAGCAATATATCATTTAGTGACAACTTTGTGCAAAAAAAAAAAAAAAAAAAAAATTGTCACTTTCCCGCAACTTGTGTCAAAATATAAAATATTCCATGTACTCATCATGCCTCTCAGCAAATAGCTTGGGGTGTCTTCTTTCCAAAATGGGGTCATTTGGGGGGGTTTTGTGCCATCTGGGCATTTTATGGCCTTCAAAAATGTGATAGGTAGTGATGAGTGAAATCACAACTTTACGCCCTTAGAAATCCTGAAGGCGGTGCTGGGTTTTCGGGGCCCCGTACGCGGCTAGGCTCCCAAAAAGTCCCACACATGTGGTATCCCCATACTCAGGAGAATCAGCAGAATGTATTTTGGGGTGCAATTCCACATAAGCCCATAGCCTGTGTGAGCAATATATCATTTAGTGACAACTTTGTGCAAAAAAAAAAAAAAATTGTCACTTTCCCGCAACTTGTGTCAAAAAATAAAATATTCCATGGACTCAACATGCCTCTCAGCAAATAGCTTGGGGTGTCTACTTTCCAAAATGGGGTCATTTGGGGGGGGTTTGTGCCATCTTGGCATTTTATGGCCTTCAAAACTGTGATAGGTAGTGAGGAGTAAAATCAAAAATTTATGCCCTTAGAAATCCTGAAGGCGGTGCTTGGTTTTTGGGGCCCCGTACGCGGCTAGGCTCCCAAAAAGTCCCACACATGTGGTATCCCCGTACTCAGGAGAAGCAGCAGAATGTATTTTGGGGTGTAATTCCACATATGCCCATGGCATGTTTGAGCAGTATATCATTTAGTGACAACTTTGTGCAAAAAAAAAAAAAAAAAAAAAAAAATTGTCACTTTCCTGCAACTTGTGTCCAAATATAAAATATTCCATGGACTCAACATGCCTCTCAGCAAATAGCTTGGGGTGTCTACTTTCCAAAATGGGGTCATTTGGGGGGGGTTTGTGCCATCTTGGCATTTTATGGCCTTCAAAACTGTGATAGGTAGTGGGGAGTAAAATCAAAAATGTATGCCCTTTGAAATCCTGAAGGCGGTGCTTGGTTTTCGGGGCCCCGTACGCGGCTAGGCTCCCAAAAAGTCCCACACATGTGGTATCCCCGTACTCAGGAGAAGCAGCAGAATGTATTTTGGGGTGTAATTCCACATATGCCCATGGCATGTTTGAGCAATATATCATTTAGTGACAACTTTGTGAAAAAAAAAAAAAAAAAAAAAAAATTGTCACTTTCCCGCAACTTGTGTCCAAATATAAAATATTCCATGGACTTAACATGCCTCTCAGCAAATAGCTTGGGGTGTCTACTTTCCAAAATGGGGTCATTTGGGGGGGGTTTGTGCCATCCTGGCATTTTATGGCCTTCAAAACTGTGATAGGTAGTGAGGAGTAAAATCAAAAATGTATGCCCTTTGAAATCCTGAAGGCGGTGCTTGGTTTTCGGGACCCCGTACGCGGCTGGGCTCCCAAAAAGTCCCACACATTTGGTATCCCCGTACTCAGGAGAAGCAGCTGAATGTATTTTGGGGTGCAATTCCACATATGCCCATGGCCTGTGTGAGCAATATATCATTTAGTGACAACTTTTTGTAATTTTTTTTTTTTTTTTTTTTTTTGTCATTATTCAATCACTTGGGACAAAAAAAAAAAATATTCAATGGGTTCAACATGCCTCTCAGCAATTTCCTTGGGGTGTCTACTTTCCAAAATGGGGTCATTTGGGGGGGTTTTGTACTGCCCTGCCATTTTAGCACCTCATGAAATGACATAGACAGTCATAAACTAAAAGCTGTGTAAATTCCAGAAAATGTACCCTAGTTTGTAGGCGCTATAACTTTTGCGCAAACCAATAAATATACGCTTATTGACATTTTTTTTACCAAAGACATGTGGCCGAATACATTTTGGCCTAAATGTATGACTAAAATTGATTTTAATGGATTTTTTTTATAACAAAAAGTAGAAAATATCATTTTTTTTCAAAATTTTCGGTCTTTTTCCGTTTATAGCGCAAAAAATAAAAGCGGCAGAGGTGATCAAATACCATCAAAATAAAGCTCTATTTGTGGGAAGAAAAGGACGCAAATTTCGTTTGGGTACAGCATTGCATGACCGCGCAATTAGCAGTTAAAGCGACGCAGTGCCAAATTGTAAAAAGTGCTCTGGTCAGGAAGGGGGTAAATCCTTCCGGGGCTGAAGTGGTTAAGGACTCAAATATGTCCTTTGGGGAGATGTTGGAAATGGTGGTAATCCTGAAGAAGGCCGACTATGATGGAAAGTATGGGCCTTACCCCAACCCCAATGTCCAAAAGGCCAAGATCATGGCGAAAGTGGTCAGGAGTCTGCACCGGAAATTCGGGGTACGACGATCGAAAGATCAGCTCAGAAAGCGGTGGTCGGACCTGAAATTACGAGAACATGAGCAGTACAGAAAGATCCGGAGAGTGCTGCAAAAAAGTAAGTAGTTGTGCTGTGTTCCTATTCTTTATGTTTATTACGTTCGTGCTGCTCCATGTGCTTTTAGGAACTGTTGTACAGTTTAAAATGGCAACTTTCATGTTCATGGGCACATTATTCGTTCGGATCAAACATTTTTCGTTCCAAATATAAAATACCATTGTTTAGCCCATATGCATTTGGCCACCATTTTGACGCCCTATACTTGTCTTCAAAGAATTGGGTTGTGTAGATGGCTTTGTTACTAGAATGAAATGCAAACTAGATTCTGTGTAAGGAGAGGACACTCAGCAGCTGTTTTCACATCTGGACACTGGAGCACTAGTGTGGGACACAAAAACGCCATTTTTATTAGGGGGGCCACACAGGTGCTCCAGTGTATACTATAGGGGGGGCTACATCTGTTAAGCTCACACTAAACAGGTAAAGTATTGCAGGTTGACAAAGGGCATTCAACAAATTACAACTTGGAACTCTGCTAAAATTGACAATTGTACCCCACTTCCAAGCAATGTTTCCTATTTATAGTTCTGACATTAAATATCTGTGTGCTAATTATACCATTTTGTTTCACATAGGGGAGAAAAGACTCGGAGGACACCCCTCATCTGAGGAGACCAGAGCCCCCCCCCCTCTGGAAGAAGGGGAAATCCCCCCAACACAAGCTGAGCAGGAGGAAGAAGACGCGGTGGAACTAGTCACCACAACAGGTGAGTGTCTGCAACCACAGGCTCAGATAAGAGATGGATGGCGGCATTTTTTTTAAACCAAATTTATTTTGGGGTTCCTCTCTTTTTAGGTGATCGTGAGGTTGTGGATGAAGATCCTTTCACATCCGAAAGTGCCCAGATCCTGATCGGGGAGATCATGGGGTGTAATTTACAATTGGAAATCATCAAGCAAAACATCAATGATGTTATTCCAAAATATAAAAACATCATTGATGTTTTGGGGCGAGTTTAAATCCCCTCCAAATCACTTTCTTCTTTTGTGTGCTACAATGTGCTAAATGTTTTTGTGATTTTTCCCAAAGCCAAATTTGGAGGATGCACACAGTGTGCCAACATGTGCTATCTTCCATCACGGGAGATCAATGGACGCGTTTTGGGGGTGCAACCCCTTCCTCAATAATAAAGTAGTGGTGAGGAAGGGCTTTCTCCCCCAAAACACATCCCTTGATCCCCCGTGATGGCAGGTAGCACATGTTGACATTGGGAAATTTGTGTGCATCTTCCAAATTTGGCTTTTCCAGGGGTGATTTCCCCCCATCTGAACGCAATATCAAACACAGTTCCTAAATACTCATGTCTGATATTGCCTTCAAGTTCTACCAAATGTGAACTTTGTAAGATCAAGATTTGTGTCTTTCTTGTTGGTTTTACACAGGCCTGTTTTCTATAAAATGGACATTTTGATTTTGGATAATGCCACCACAAAAATTGGTATACAACAAACATGTTGGTTTGTGTGAAAAACCTTTGGTAAATGCACATGTGATTGTGCAGGTATTAAAAAGATTGTTAATCAAGAATGTGTGGATTATTGTCTCAACGCTACAACACTTTTGGGGTGATGAGAAAATGGGGGTTATTTCCTAAGGGCAAATCCACTTTGCACTACAAGTGCAGTTTCAGTGCAGTTGCAAGTGCACTTGTAGTGAAATGTGTTTTTGCATTTAGTAAATAACAGCCAACAGTGCTTTGTATAAGGTTACACAATCACGCAATTTTCTGCACTCCAAACATTTCTGTCAGGGTCAGCTAAAACAAACACAAGCAGTAAATGTCCACAAAGATTTATTTATTTTTTTTTCATTATAAAAAGGCTTCACAGATTGTCTGGCATATTGATGGCCCCCCTACCCGCAAAGAACTCCTGTTATCGTAACCGGACATCACGGGCACTCAGGGAGGGTAAGCCAGGACGGCCGCTGTCAAGGGCCGTCAGTGTGGTTTGATGTATCATTCCGGCCTCAGGCCCAACTGAGCCAGCATAGTTGGCCGAATGTTTCCTTAAAAAGTTATGGAGAACACAGCACGCAAGTATTATATGGTTCAGTTTATACTCTGCCATATGGATGGGTGTCATAAATAGGCGGAACCGGCTGGCCAGGATTCCAAATGTGTTCTCCACCACTCTTTGGGCTCTGGCCAGCCGGTAATTAAAAACCCTCTGTTCCGGGGTGAGGGTCCTCATTGGGAATGGCCGCATCAGGTGGTCCCCCAGCGCAAACGCTTCATCAGCAACGAACACGAATGGGAGTCCTTCCACATTGTCCTCTGGAGCTGGCAAGTCTAAGCTGCCATTCTGGGGACACCTGTAAAACTCCGTCTGGGCGATGACTCCACCATCGGACATCCGGCCATTCTTCCCCACGTCCACATACAAGAAGTCGTAATTAGCCGACACCACCGCCAACATCACTATACTATTGAACACCTTGTAATTATAATAGTACGACCCCGAGTTGGGTGGTGGAACGATGTGGACGTGTTTCCCATCAATTGCCCCTCCGCAGTTAGGAAAGTCCCACCGCTCGGCAAAGTGGGAGGCCACAGTCTGCCATTCCTGTGGCGTGGAAGGAAACTGTTGAGGAAAAAACAATAAACATTACTATTTTTACTCTGAAACATGGCAAGCAGATTAGGCACAAACATTATGGGGCAACCTCCAGATAGCATTTATTAAGGGGAATTTAACAACACCAAAGTATAAGGTACACCTATCATATTCCCCTTCCCCCCCCTCTCATGGGCCATTTCTAACATTATAGGGGGTGTGGGGAAATCTTGGACAGGTAACCCTCTTCACTTCATTGAGAGATGAATGCCTAAATAATGGGGATTACTTGGAACAGCCCCTCCTTAGTTACACTATTGGCAGCCCACTGGACAGGTAAAAGTGTCTGAATACAAAGATATAAATACACACTGTACACATTTGAGGACATTTGGACATTCTGCTATTACCTATCAAGATAATAATAGGATACAAAAACTTTAAACAGTACCATTGGAAAGTATACAGGCAGGCCCTTGCACTACATGCTTTGGGTAATTCATCCATAAATCTGAACAGTAAAGAGGTGGGTATAGTGTGTATGGGTTTGGCAAAGTCAGCAGCCTCTGGCACTCTGCATGAATTTAAAGAAAAAATAACATTTCCAAACATTTTAGGGGGTGTTTGGGGTAAAGCACTACTATGGAGCTGATAAAATACATTGTTAAGTGACTACATGAGGTGAATATAGGGCAGGAGACACCATGCTGGGAAGGTTAGTGAAGGGCAAATATGTATGAAGGGCCTAAAATAATAATTACATAAAAATCCAGCATGCATGAGAACAAAGGGGACATTCACAGCATATTACAATCATGGTAATTAGGGAATGAGGAAAGAAATACAAGATATTATCAAACATTCAATACAATAAAATGTGATATTAAAGGATAAAAATCTTACCTTCATATACTCCTTCTGCAGGACCTGTATGATGGCAGAACAGGTCTCTGGGATGATGATACCCAGAGCCTGGGGGGAGATGCCTGTCGAGAACTTCAAGTCCTGCAGACTTCTCCCTGTGGCCAAATACCGCAAGGTAGCGACCAACCTCTGCTCCGGAGTGATGGCTTGCCTCATGCAGGTATCCTGCCTGCTGATATAGGGGGTCAGCGAAGCCAACAGACGGTGAAACAAGGGGTCCATCATCCTGAGAAATTTCCTGAAATCATCAGGATTATTCTCACGGATATCACGGAGCAAAGGCATATGAGAGAACTGGTCACGCTGAAGCAACCAATTCTTGGTCCATGAACTCCTCCCCACCCTGTTCATGGACTGGACTTGTGTCAAGGTCAGGACCCCAACACGAAGCCCCCGCACAGCACGAACTCTACGAGGAGTACTCATACGAAACATGGCTAGAAAACGGTCGGCTGCTCAGAATGAAGTAACAGAATGCACTGAAGAACAGCAAGGCCTGTGAAGAGCGACCTGAAAAACAGTAACGAACGAACAAGAATACAATGACTACCTAAAGTCACGCGGAACTTGCTGCACGCACTGAAGAGCAGATACAAACCCACAAGCACAAACTGAACGGCAGAAAACGATCTGAAAGCCACGAGTCTGAAAAAGCGCAAATTGTCTCTCACCAAACTTTTACTAACACGAGATTAGCAAAAGGAGCCCAAAGGGTGCCGCGCTTGGTTCTGAACTGGCCTTTTCTAGTCTCGTCGTACGTGGTGTACATGACCGCGTGGTTGGCGATCGGAAATTCCGACAACTTTGTGCGACCGTGTGTAGGCAAAACAACTTTGAGCCAACATCCGTCGGAAAAAATCCTAGGATTTTGTTGTCGGAATGTCCGAACAAAGTCCGACCGTGTGTACGCCCTATAACAGTAATACCTGCAAAGCAAATACAAAAAAAAACATAGTAAAAAATAAAACATTTAACGCAAGATGTACCTACCTAAAATATATATATGCCGAAGCATGGGGGCATCCTCCCGCAAAAGGCAGGAGCAAATCGCTCCTCCACCCACTGCTGCCCCCACGCTTCGGCATATATGCTGAAGTATGTAACTGTGGTGGTGAAATCACCTCCGACAGCGCTGGAGTCACGGCTTTATGTATCGTGGGAGCAAACGCTGTTGCTGTCAAGATAAATAAATCCGCTCTGCAGCTGAATGGCGTACCTGAAAATAAAAAAGTGGTTAACAATAAAAAAACAAAGCATAAAAAATTGCATACCTATAAAGTAAACATGATAAAAACATAACAATAAAACATTGCAGTATAGAATACAATAAAAAAGAGCATAACAATAGAGAGAGAATAGAGAGAACAATAAAACAACAACTATTTTTGTTTTTTTTTATTTTATATATTTTTTTGTGTTTCTTTCTTTTTTTTTACTTTTTTTTTTTTTTTACACTTTTTTTTGTAACTTTAACTTTTTTAACTGGTACCAGGTTTGGGTCTCTCAAAATGCGATGGCATTTTGGGAGACCCTGTGAAAGTGTGTCCTAGTCTGTGCAGTGCTGTACCCTACGCTAATACTCAACTAGTGTATGGTAGCGTTCAAAGCATTCACCAATGCAAAGACCAGGATTGTCAGGACAGAAGGGACAATAATACCGGGTGTCACACCTAAATCCGCGCTTGCTGCAGACACGACATCTTTTTGGGGGGGCTCGTTGGGTAGGGGTACTCGGGAGGACATAAATAAAATGCCTCTCATGCAGCCGGCTTACTGCATTTGGTTGGGGATGGTGAGGTGGAGCACCGTCTGGATACAGAAGGGCTCTGACGATCTCTTCCTGGAATTTAAGGAAGGATCCAGTCCATCCTGAAGCTCTGTATAGCACATAAGCATTCAGCAAAGCCAATTGAAATAAATAAACAGACACTTTTTTGTACCAGCGTCTGGCCTTACGGGCAACTAGGTACGGCGCCAACAACTGGTCGTTGAGGTCCACCCCTCCCATATTTTGGTTATATTCGTGGACACAGAGGGGTTTCTCCACAACACCAGTCGCCGTAGTAATTTGGAACGTCGTGTCTGCATGAAGGGAGGTAAGAACGAAAACATTCTTATTGTCCCTCCACTTCATAGCGAGCAAATTATTACACTGCAAGCAGGCTCTCTCCCCCAGCCTAAGATGGGAATCTACAAGCTGCTGGGGAAAGCCACGGCGATTAGGTCGCACGGTGCCACATGCTCCAATCTGATGATCAAAAAGGTGGCTAAAAAGTGGCACGCTCGTGTAATAATTGTCCACGTAAAAGTGGTACCCCTTTCCGAATAAGGGTGACACCAAGTCCCACACAATCTTGCCAGCGCTTCCTATGTAGTCAGGGCAGTTTGTCGGCTCTACGTGACTATCTTTGCCCTCGTAAACCATAAAACTACATGTATAGCCTGTGGCCCTGTCACAGAGCTTATACATCTTGATCCCGTATCTGGCACGCTTGCTGGGAAGGTACTGTTTGAATGACAAGCGGCCAGAAAATTTAATCAGGGACTCATCAACGCAGACAACTTGATAGGGAGTAAACAAGTCTGCAAAACGTTGGTTGAAGTGGTTTACGAGGGGCCGAATTTTGTAGAGCCGATCGTAATCAGGGTCTCCACGAGGACGCAGAGTTCATTGTCGTTGAAGTGCATGAACTGCAAAATCTGCTCATATCGTACCCTGGCCATGGAGGCAGAGAACACGGGCATATGGTAAATTGGGTCAGTGGACCAATATGACCGCAACTCACTCTTTTTATTTATGCCCATGTTGAGGGAAAGGCCCAGAAGAGCTTAAATTTCGGAAACCGTAATTGGTTTCCAATCTCTGGCAAGGGAGGACTGGGGAATAGTGGCGATGTGTTGACCAGCGTACAAATTGCTTTGGTCCACAATAGATCTATAGAGATCTTCGGTGAAAAACAGCGAATAAAAATCCAGTGGCATAAAATCAACTGTTTCCACCTGAATTCCGGGTTGGCCAGTGAATGGGGGAAGTACGGGTGCTGCAGAAGTGGTGGGTTCCCAATTCGGATTGGCGAATGCAGCAGGAAGGGCACTATGGGCACGACGGGCCTGTGTTCGTCTTCTTGGTGGCAGCGGGACACTACTTGTGCTTGCCACCTCGCCAGCTTGAACTGCACTTATGGGACTCGCCACGTCACCAAGTGTTACTGCAGTGCTGGATGTATGACCAGGGTGTACTAGGCCACTGGTGCTTGCCAGTTCACCAGAAGGAATAGCGGCGCTAGTACTTCTCTGCTCCATACGAGGGATCTGCGGTTCTTGCACTTCAAGGACAGAAGAAGAAGATTAGGGTTTGGTACGCCTGACCTTGGAAGGGACCACAACTCCGTCGTCAGAGCTATCTGTCATGGAGCCGCTGTCCTCTACAGGATCGTATTCTGAGCCTGAATCTGACAGATGAGTGACTTCCTCTTCACTATCTGTCATGCTCAGAAACGTGTAGACCTCTTCACTAGTGTACTTTCGATTTGCCATTTTGGACTCTAAATTTAGGGGTACACTAGTGAGACTCACAGGCAAAAAAGCTCCTGACTGTTAGCGACTGTATCAAAACGCTACCAAAAAAACTGTTAGCGATCGCAGGGATCAGGCCTGACTCTGCGAACGCTGCAGTTATGTGTGCTTAGTGTTTTGTAAGTGACAGTTATCGATCGATACTGCACTTGGGTGAGCTGGGCTGGGCCGAGGGGCAAAACGCAGGTGCTAGCAGTTATCTGGGCTGATCCCGCTAACACTGCGTTTTTGGGAACCCTAAACTGCTGGGGACGCTAGTATAGATCTGATCGGATCAGATATTGATCCGTACAGATACTATACCACTAAGGGAGGCGTATGCTGCGTGCGTGGGTGTTAGCAGTACTGGCGCTAACCTGACGCTGCCTGGGGCAACGCAGACCTTATCTGACCCTAAAAACGTAACTTATATCACCGTTGGGCAATTAGGGGGTTAAACCTTTATAAGGTAATAAACGGCGGGTGCCCTGAAACTATAATAAACTATAAAAAACAAATTAACTAACCAGCGTCACCCGTAACACTTATACGGTGATCGCTGGTGAAAGGGTTAACTAGGGGGCAATCAAGGGGTTAAAACCTTTATTAGGTAGTAGGGATGAGCCGAACACCCCCCTGTTCGGTTCGCACCAGAACATGCGAACAGGAAAAAAATTCGTTCGAACACGCGAACACCGTTAAAGTCTATGGGACACGAACATGAATAATCAAAAGTGCTAATTTTAAAGGCTAATATGCAAGTTATTGTCAATAAAAGTGTTTGGGGACCTGGGTCCTGCCCCAGGGGACATGGATCAATGCAAAAAAAAGTTTTAAAAACGGCCGTTTTTTCAGGAGCAGTGATTTTAAAAATGCTTAAAGTCAAACAATAAAAGTGTAATATCCCTTTAAATTTCATACCTGGGGGGTGTCTATAGTATGCCTGTAAAGGGGCGCATGTTTCCCGTGTTTAGAACAGTCTGACAGCAAAATGACATTTTGAAGGAAAAAACTCATTTAAAACTACCGCGGCTATTGCATTGCCGACAATACACATAGAAGTTCATTGATAAAAACGGCATGGGAATTCCCCACAGGGCAACCCCGAACCAAAATTAAAAAAAAAAAATGATGTGGGGGTCCCCCTAAATTCCATACAAGGCCCTTCAGGTCTGGTATGGATATTAAGGGGAACCCCAGCCAAAATTTAAAAAAAAAATTGACGTGGGGTTCCCCCTAAATTCCATACCAGACCCTTCAGGTCTGGTATGGATTTTAAGGGGAACCCCGCGCCAAAAAAAAAAAAAAAAAAACGGCGTGGGGTCCCCCTAAAAATCCATACCAGACCCTTATCCGAGCACGCAACCTGGCAGGCCGCAGGAAAAGAGGGGGGGACGAGAGTGCGGCCCCCCCCCCTCCTGAACCGTACCAGGCCACATGCCCTCAACATTGGGAGGGTGCTTTGGGGTAGCCCCCCAAAGCACCTTGTCCCCATGTTGATGAAGACAAGGGCCTCATCCTCACAACCGTGGCCGGTGGTTGTGGGGGTCTGCGGGCGGGGGGCTTATCGGAATCTGGAAGCCCCCTTTACCAAGGGGACCCCCAGATCCCGGCCCCCCCCCTGTGTGAAATGGTAAGGGGTTACTTACCCCTACCATTTCACTAAAAAACTGTCAAAAATGTTAAAAATGACAAGAGACAGTTTTTGACAATTCCTTTATTTAAATGCTTCTTCTTTCTTCCTTCATCTTCTTCTTCTTCTGGTTCTTCTGGCTCTTCTGGTTCTTCCTCCGGCGTTCTCGTCCAGCATCTCCTCCGCGGCGTCTTCTATCTTCTTCTCCTCGGGCCGCTCCGCACCCATGGCATGAGGGGGGAGGCTCCCGCTCTTCTCTTCATCTTCTTCTTCATCTTCATCTTCTTCTTCATCTTCTTCTTCTTCTTCTTCTTCTCTTCTTCATCTCTTCTTCCTTCTTCATTTCTTCTGCGGGCCGCTCCGCATCCATGCATGGAGGGAGGCTCCCGCTGTGTGACGGCGTCTCTTCGTCTGACGGTTCTTAAATAACGGGGGGCGGGGCCACCCGGTGACCCCGCCCCCCTCTGACGCACGGGACATGACGGGACTTCCCTGTGGCATTCCCCGTGACGTCACAGGGAAGTCCCGTCAATTCACCGTGCGTCAGAGGGGGGGCGGGGTCACCGGATGGCCCCGCCCCCCGTTATTTAAGAACCGTCAGACGAAGAGACGCCGTCACACAGCGGGAGCCTCCCTCCATGCATGGATGCGGAGCGGCCCGCAGAAGAAATGAAGAAGGAAGAAGAGATGAAGAAGAGAAGAAGAAGAAGAAGAAGAAGATGAAGAAGAAGATGAAGATGAAGAAGAAGATGAAGAGAAGAGCGGGAGCCTCCCCCCTCATGCCATGGGTGCGGAGCGGCCCGAGGAGAAGAAGATAGAAGACGCCGCGGAGGAGATGCTGGACGAGAACGCCGGAGGAAGAACCAGAAGAGCCAGAAGAACCAGAAGAAGAAGAAGATGAAGGAAGAAAGAAGAAGCATTTAAATAAAGGAATTGTCAAAAACTGTCTCTTGTCATTTTTAACATTTTTGACAGTTTTTTAGTGAAATGGTAGGGGTAAGTAACCCCTTACCATTTCACACAGGGGGGGGGCCGGGATCTGGGGGTCCCCTTGGTAAAGGGGGCTTCCAGATTCCGATAAGCCCCCCGCCCGCAGACCCCCACAACCACCGGCCACGGTTGTGGGGATGAGGCCCTTGTCTTCATCAACATGGGGACAAGGTGCTTTGGGGGGCTACCCCAAAGCACCCTCCCAATGTTGAGGGCATGTGGCCTGGTACGGTTCAGGAGGGGGGGGGGGCCGCACTCTCGTCCCCCCCTCTTTTCCTGCGGCCTGCCAGGTTGCGTGCTCGGATAAGGGTCTGGTATGGATTTTTAGGGGGACCCCACGCCGTTTTTTTTTTTTTTTTTTGGCGCGGGGTTCCCCTTAAAATCCATACCAGACCTGAAGGGTCTGGTATGGAATTTAGGGGGAACCCCACGTCAATTTTTTTTTTAAATTTTGGCTGGGGTTCCCCTTAATATCCATACCAGACCCGAAGGGCCTTGTATGGAATTTAGGGGGACCCCCACATCATTTTTTTTTTTTAATTTTGGTTCGGGGTTGCCCTGTGGGGAATTCCCATGCCGTTTTTATCAATGAACTTCTATGTGTATTGTCGGCAATGCAATAGCCGCGGTAGTTTTAAATGAGTTTTTTCCTTCAAAATGTCATTTTGCTGTCAGACTGTTCTAAACACGGGAAACATGCGCCCCTTTACAGGCATACTATAGACACCCCCCAGGTACGAAATTTAAAGGGATATTACACTTTTATTGTTTGACTTTAAGCATTAATAAAATCACTGCTCCTGAAAAAACGTCCGTTTTTAAAACTTTTTTTTGCATTGATCCATGTCCCCTGGGGCAGGACCCAGGTCCCCAAACACTTTTTATGACAATAACTTGCATATAAGCCTTTAAAATTAGCACTTTTGATTTCTCCCATAGACTTTTAAAGGGTGTTCCGCGGCATTCGAATTTGCCGCGAACACCCCAAATTGTTCGCTGTTCGGCGAACTTGCGAACAGCCAATGTTCGAGTAGAACATGAGTTCGACTCGAACTCGAAGCTCATCCCTATTAGGTAGTATATGGGGGTCCCTGTCGCTATAAAACACTGACGGCGAACCTATATACTTACCTCCCTAACTAGCGTCACCTGTGTCACTAATACAGCGATCAGAAAAACGATCGCTTAGTGACACTGGCGACGGGGGGTGATCAAGGGGTTAAAACTTTATTAGGGGGGGTTAGGGGGGTACCCTAGACCTAAAGGGGGCTAATATTACCTGCCCTACCACTTATAACTGTCACAAACTGACACCAATGCAAAAAAAAAACTGCTATTGGTGTCACTCTGACAGGGGGGGGGGTGATCAGGGGGTGATCAGGGGTGAAAAGTGTGCCTAGTGTGTTCTACTGAAAGTGTAGTGTTGGTGCACTTACTTGGATGTCTTCTCTCCTCGGTGCCAGAACGAAAAGACCGACACGAGGAGATGTGACATCACTTCCTCTGCCGCTGTTTACATTACAGCGGCAGAGGAAGAATTTCATTCGTGGGGAACGATCGCGAGGGGGGAGCCACGAATGAGTGGCCTCCCCCTCTGCTTGTATCACTTCCCCAATGAAGCCGACCACCTCAGGCACCGGGGGGGGGGACGCAATGCGCCCCCAGCCCGCGGAAGGCAGATCACGTACCAGGTACGTGATTTTGCCTGTCCGTGCCATTCTGCCGCAGTATATCTGCGTTAGGCGGTCGGCAAGTGGTTAAAGGGACAAGCCTATGACAGCCTGATTACTGTGCTGGGAGAACGCAGTGAGCGCGCTCTCAACATTGTAACCACGCCCATCCATGCACGCACATGTGCAGTGTTGCCATTGCACCTATACATTAATACATTATCTGGGTGGCCGAAGTTAAAGTAGAGCCCCACTAAGCTCTATTTTTATGCCGAAAAGGACACATAATGCCGCGTACACATGAGCGGACTTTATGGCAGACTTTGTCCTGCGGACTTTTCGACGGACTTTACGACTGACTTTCCGAATGAACGGACTTGCCTACACACGATCAACCAAAGTCCGACGGATTTGTACGTGATGATGTACGACCGGACTAAAACAAGGAAGTTCATAGCCAGTAGCCAATAGCTGTCCTAGCGTCGTTTTTTTGTCCGTCGAACTAGCATACAGACGAGCGGACTTTTCGTCCGGACTCGAGTCCGTCGAAAAGATTTGAAACATGTTTCATTTCTAGGTCCATCAAACTTTTGGGGAAAAAAAGCCCGCTGGAGCCCACACACGATCGAATTGTCCGATGGACTCCGGTCCGCCGAACCAAGTATGCCGTAAAGTCCGGTTGTGTGTACGTGGCATAAGACGACCCCATTATCTCAAATGAAGGCAACTCTTTTATTAAAACAAAAAGAATTTCATGGTGACCTCAGATCTCTGATTTCCGGATATGCAGCATGGATTAGATAGAAAGGCTACATCTGGTGCAATTTCTTTATTGATTGGCATGTCAGCTGATCACAGCCAACAAATACAAAATTGGGAGCCGTACCAAATATTACAATTGAAGTCAATCCATGCAAATAAAAGGCTCTGACTGATCATCAGTTACAGGTAAGAAAACAATGAAAGTAAATGCAGAGAAGGGCTTTTTCGAAAATGTAGATGGCTGATTCTTCCATTGGATTTTCATAGCACCAGAAATGTAATGGGGCTTTCATCGAACTTCCATCGCACTCTGTTCTTGAACCCCTATTGAAGCGAGCTTGGATCTGTAATAGTAAAGGAAGATACTTACTATATCAAAAACAACTGATTCTCATTACTCCCAACCTTTCATATTTGTATAAGAACAGTCCTGTTGTGAGCATGATTGCAGCATTAATACTCACCTGTTCAATGACAAGTCACTATTCCCCCCTCCCCCGCTAATATCAATGATGGGGCATTATTCCCCTCACTAATACCAATGATGGGGCATTATTCCCCTCACGAATACAAATGATGGGGCACTATTCCCCACCACTAATATCAATGATTGGGGCACTATTCCCCCCTGCTAATATCAATGATGGTCAATGATGGAGCACTATTCCCCTCACTAATACAAATGATGGGGTGCTATTCCCCCACTAATATCAATGAAGGGGCACTATTCCCCCCCACTAATATCAATGATGGGGCACTATTCCTCACACTAATATCAATGATGGGGCACTATTCCTCACACTAATACCAATGATGGGGCACTATTCCTCGCACTAATACCAATGATGGGGCACTAGTACCACCGCTAATACCAATGATGGGGCACTATCCCCCCCCACTAATACCAATGATGGGGCACTATTTTTCCCACTAATATCAACAATGAGGCACTATTCCCCCTCCGCTAATATCAAT
Organism: Aquarana catesbeiana; assembly: GCF_042186555.1. Classification (NCBI taxonomy): domain Eukaryota; kingdom Metazoa; phylum Chordata; class Amphibia; order Anura; family Ranidae; genus Aquarana; species Aquarana catesbeiana. The sequence continues at coordinate 44,798,181 of NC_133329.1, forward strand.
GATGGGGCACTATTCCTCCCACTGACACCAATGATGGGGTACTATGCCCCCCACTAATACCAATGATGGGGCACTATTCCTCACACTAATATCATTGATGGGGCATTACACCCCCACTAATATCAATGATGGGGCACTATTCCCCCCCACTAATACCAATGGGCCACTATTCCTCACACTAATATCATTGATGGGGCATTACACCCCCACTAATATCAATGATGGGGCACTATTCCCCCCACTAATACCAATGGGCCACTATTCCTACCATTAATACCAATGATGGCACTAATACCAATAATAAGACACAATTCCTCCCACTGGGCCATTTTTCCTTCTATTAATACCAATGATGGGGCACTATTCCTCCCACTAATGCCAATGATGGGGCACTATTCCTCCCACTAACACCAACGATGGGCCAATTTTCCTCCCACTAATACCATTGATGGGGCACTATTCCTCCTCCTATTGACCACAGGTGCTATGTTTACAGTATTTCCACTGATGCCAGGCCATTTTCTACTCCCACTGGCCACAGTCCAGCATCCCCAAGCTCTGAAAGACAGTAAACTGGCCCTTTGTTTAGAAAGTTTGGAGACCTCTGATCCAGGGTAAGAGTTGAGTAAATGTAGATAATGCATAATCAAGAAATTTACAAGCAGGATGCACTATAGCAGGGACATAACAGTTTCACTAGTTTAATAAAATGGGGCATAGTTTCATAGTTGGTAAGGTTGAATAAAGACACTAGTCAATCCAGTCCAACGTGTGTAATTGGTGTATGTGTGTTCATGTAGATAATCATTTCCCATATTCCTGTATATTGTGTTCACCAAGATGCAGGTCCAAGAGTCTTTAAAAACCAGGGACGTACCTAGAGCATTTGGCACCCAGGGCGGATCCTATATCTGGCAACCCCCCCAACGTTAAAATGTAAAAACACCCCACTGTGCCCTCTGCATCCTTCAATATCTGTTTGTCACTACTGTGTATCCCCTCTCCACAACTGCACCTCTGGACCCCTTTACATTACACAGCCCCCCGCAGTTCTGGACCCCTTTACTTTACACAGCCCCCCCCCCCGCAGTTCTGGACCCCTTTACTTTACACAGCACCGCACCTCTGGACCCCTTTACATTACACAGCCCCACGCAGCTCTGGGCCCCCTTTACATTACACAGCCCCCCACTCTGGACCCCTTTACATTACACAGCCCCCACAGCTCTGGGCCCCTTTACTTTATACAGCACCGCACCTCTGGACCCCTTTACTTTACACAGCCCCCTGCAGCTCTGGGCCCCTTTACATTACCCAGCACTGCACCTCTGGACCCCTTTACATTACACAGCACCCTGCACCTCTGAACCCCTTTACATTACACATCACCCTGCACCTCTGGACCCCTTTACATTACACAGCACCCTGCATCTCTGGACTCCTTTACATTACACAGCACCCTGCATCGCTGGACTCCTTTACATTACACAGCACCCTGCACCGCGGGACCCCTTTACATTACACAGCACCCTGCACCTCTGGACCCCTTTACATTACAGAGCAACGCACCCCTGGACCCCTTTACATTACACAGCACCCTGCACCTCTGGACCCCTTTACATTACACAGCACCCTGCACCTCTGGACCCCTTTACATTACACAGCACCCTGCACCTCTGGACCCCTTTTACATTACACAGCACCTCTGTCCCTTCCTACCTAATCATGCAGATGAAGAGACAGTGAGCAGTGCTGAACAGAGGGCGGGAACTGCTGGAGGTAATTTTTCATTTTAACAAGCTATTAATTAGTTGCTAAGAACACCTAGCAACCAATCACCTGCTGGTTTACCTAAAAAGTTACCTCCAGCAGTTCTCTACTCAGAGCTGCTCACTGTCTCTCTCTCCCCTGCGGTACAGGAGGTAGAGGGTGTTTTGCTTACCCTGTTCTGGATATTCCTGATGAAGAAAACCAAACTTGGCGCCAATGTGCTGTAAACAGAGAAATGCTCATGCGCAAGCACAGCGTCATGGGCAAAGCACCGCATCGCGTTCCCTACATCATATCCCTTAGGGCCAATCAGCACACCACAGAGGCAGAGCACCTCCCACTCTGCCGCCCGCCAATCCCCAGCATAGGAAAACGTCATATGCCCCGCCCACCCCCACATCCAGGGAGACAGACAGCTCCGCCAGCCAACCAGGCAGAAGGCCTGAAAAACACAGACAACGGTGCAGAAAAGGGCAAGAGTCCAAGCATAGGAACACACAAACGTGCCCCTTGACACCCCCCCAGTGTGTGGCACCTGGCAGGGGTCTGCCCCCCCTACTTGCAATGTTTCATATTCCCATCGCACACGTTCCTGGTATAAGCTCTTAAAGGTCTTGATTTTTGATTGGTTGATGGTTATTTAAATTCTCTTTACTGAAATTTTCACATTTATCACATGCCTGACGAAGGGGTCCTACGCGACTCTGAAACGTTGCACCTTTTGTGTTGTGATCATGCAATAAATTAAACCGTTTGGACGCCACCGTGTGCTGATCCTTGGTGTGCTGGCAAATATCTACATTCCCCCCCCCACTTGGTACGCCACTGTTAAAAACTATCAATACTTCCTGCTGACACCACCAATTGTGGAAGAAAGTTCCACGTGCTTACTGCCCTGACAGTGAAAAAACCCCTATGCAGCTTAACCACTTAAGGACCGGAAGGATTTACCCCTTAATGACCTGTCCATTTTTTGCAATACGGCACTGCGTCGTTTTAACTGACAATTGCGTGCTTGTGTGATGCTGTACCCAAACAAAATTGATGTTCTTTTTGTCCCACAAATAGAGCTTTATTTTGGTGGTCTTTGATCACCTCTGCAGTTTTTATTTTTTGCACTATAAACAAACAAAGAGCGACAATTTTGAAAAAAAAAACATTTGTGCAAACTGTTGGCGCTATATAAATCCTGTACCTTTCCTTCCCCGCTCAAACATGCACTGGCAACCCCCATACTTAAAAAACCCTCACTAGACCCCACCTGTTTGAATAACTTAAGACCTATCTCCCTGCTCCCGTTTGCCTCCAAGCTCATCGAACGCCTTGTCCGCGACCGAATGAGTCGCTACCTCACGGACAACAACCTTCTCGACCCCCTACAGTCCGGCTTCCGTCCACAGCATTCTACTGAAACTGCCCTACTAAAACTCACCAATGACTTAATAACTGCTAACACCAATGGCCATTACTCCATACTCATACTTTTAGACCTCTCTGCTGCCTTTGACACAGTTGACCACCTGCTCCTCCTCAGCAAATTACACTCCCTTGGCCTCCGTGATTCTGCTTTATCCTGGTTCTCCTCCTACCTATCTCAGCGCACTTTCAGTGTCCCTTACAACTCCATCAGAAATATGGTATACTCCGCGCTCAGGATACTTTCGGGTTGCAGCCTCCCCTAATTGGTTCCCAAAGGAAACCTACGAGTGATAAAAACAAAAAAAAGTGGGGTGTGTGGCTCCTACTCTGATGGCAAACTAATAAGGGGTTAAAAATGAGTAGGTAAAGTGAGGTAGGTGGCACTACCTATACTGGGGGATTTCCCTAATTAAACAAAAAATGTGCACCCTACACGTTACAGTGCTCAAATAATCACATATAAGCAAATAATAATAATGCAATCGTAATAACCACATATGATATGCAGAGTGCAGTCAGACCAAATCAAAAATGACACATGTGTATTAAGTGACCAAAGAAGGCTAATCGTCTACATAAAAAATATATATAAAAAAAACTTAGTGTAGTGAATCATAAATAGCTCCCGAATTCATCAAAGATTCATCAGAGAAAAAAAAATTTTCATCAAAAAAAATGAAAAAATGTGTATCAAAAAAGTTCAAATGGAAAAAAAGTCCCAAAAGCAGTGTTAATGTAAAATTGGTGAAGCTCCAAAATAACCAAGTATCCAAACGATCGTGACTCGAAGTGACTCTTGTGCTCAACATTTCAGGTGACTCATGTGCTCCCCCTTATGGGTCCCCACTCACCAGCTCCTGTTACCCCTGCAGGGGTGATAAGCATGTATGGAGTGGCCTCCCTTGATGGCTCTGCCAATGGTCCGTCCGTGGCCTATCGGGCCTCTACAGTTCGCTCCACCAGATGAGGGCATCCAAGCCGGTCATCCGCTCAGCACATCACCACAGTCACCGCATCCAAGGATTTATTCAGCAACCTCTCAGGGCTAGGTCCTCATAGGAAGAGACAAGGCTCCCATAGTGTAGTATTAAAAGTACTTTTATTTTAAAAATAAAGCTAAAAACAAAAGCTTCCCATCAAAAGGGAAAAAAACTTTAAGAAACACTACAGTATGTGGCCAGTGCAGTATATAGGGCAAGCCGGTTCGCAGCGTGCGCTTCAACTGCGTTCCAGGCTCCCTACTTCCATGACGGAAATGACGTGAGTGCGTAGCCTCCTCTTACGCTTTTCATCATTGACGTTCTCAAAGGTGGCGCCATCTTGATGCACCCCACATCTAATAAGGCGAGCGGCCATGCGGGTTCCTCCCCCTCCCAGAAGGTAACTAAAAAGGAACCAACTTTGCCACAGGGGGCGTTTCTCCAGAAGAAGCTATGGGGGAAATGCTAACACACATAATAGCGGCACCACCCCATTAACTAATTGACCCTATGCATCTCCGCTCGCCTGTGGTAATTATTTTACAAACAAGGGTACAGTGGAGGCATATGCATAACAATCAATAAATATAATATAGATGTACAGTCACTGGTATATTTACATGGGTAAACATCCAATAGTGGATGGTATAGCTCATTAGTTGAAGAGAAAAAAAAAATATCTCAAGTGGCTAGCCACAAAACTGCAGCTCAGGCTAGAAATTCGGACAAACCCAGATACTACCTGGTAAACCTAATTGGGAAAAAAGTTTTATAAAGGGAGGTATGATCCAAATTAATACAGTCAAAACAGAGAAGGAGGCCTAATACAATGGGCAGAGGGTATGCAATATGTGGGTATATGTAGTATAGAAATCAAAGGGTTTCTATATTTAACTATTGTGCGAGAAAAATATGTGATTTAAGTGAACAGCAACACGAAAGATGTGGTCATCATATACCTATATGGACCATAAGTACAGATAATAAAAGATACCATATAAAAAGGTCAATATAAATTGGTCAACCCAGTAAGGCAGCCCTTATCATCGAGATCTAAACTAACAGTTGTGTAGACCAGATGTTTAACTAGTGAATCCAGGTATTGTCTATTAAGCCTCATAAGAGATTCAGGTGGTGAGGCTACAGCACCCTTAGGTGAAAAAGCCTGCCACTATATATAATTCCCTACCCGGGTAGGACATAATTCAAGATAGATCAAAATCAGGAGGATAATATGAGTATCCTCAATGGCAGATCCCTGCCCTATCTTAAAGTGGGGTATGACATTAAGCCACAGGCGGGTTCCATGAAACCGTCTGTAGCAAAATAGGGTGAGGTAAAACATCTTAAGAGTACCTAAGCTAGTACATGAACATAAGAGAACACCCAATTACCCAATCAGGACCCAGATAGGCCCACTGGTGGGCTCCCCAGCTAAGCAAAGTGAGGTCCCTAAAGTGAAGATATGGTAGTTCACTGCATACTCCGGGCGTGCTGATGGGTATCCCCATACGATGGCTACTAATGTACGTTTGGGGTACCCTAATGTTAACAACTACTACATTGATGATAAACTTTATACCAGAGAAACCTTGCACCAAAACAGCTGGGTATGGAACAGAGCTATCCCAACGTGCACTAGCTGTAAATCATAATCTGCATGATTATGTGTAGTTATGGGTTAGCTATAAAGCAGTTCAGGTCTATGTCAAGGTTGAGCCCTTTGGGGCCAGGGACCCCAGCTTGTATTTATAAAAAAAAATTCCCCAAATTAAGATGTATAGAAGGTATATAGATGACCTGATTATACTCTGGGATGGTACACCTGATAGTTTTGAAAGACTCCTTGAAGATCTAAACATAAACAGATACGGGATCACCTTTACGGGCAAATGGAATCATCAGTAGATCGACTATCTGGATCTAGAGATTTTCATAGTAGGGGATGCCCTATATACCCGCACTTTTTTTAAGGCAACAGACCGAAACGGGTACATCCCCACTTCCAGTTGCCACCATCCCAAGTGGAAATGTAACATTCCGAAGGGTCAACTACTAAGGATACACAGGAACTGTGACACACATAGATCATAGGTGCCAAAGATGCTGACCTTGTAAAGCCAGCAAAAGACGACCGAGGAAAAAGGAATCCTTTAAATCACTTACTGACCATAGGGAGTACCAGATAAAACAACTAATTACATGTCATAGCACCCATGTCACATACATCATTGAATGTCCATGCCATCTTCAGTATGTGGGAAGAACCACCCATCCCCTATTTGTCCGGATACGGGAGCATATTAAAACTATAAGAAATGGATTCCCCAAACATAACCTATCACGACACTTTGATGAAGTACATCATAGAGATCCGAGTGGACTCATATTCTATGGTATTGATCTAGTTAAAGACCACTGGAGAGGGGGAAACAAACACACCCTAATCTCCAGGAATTAAACCAGCTGGATTTACCAGCTGGGATCCCTTGCCCCCAAAGGGCTCAACCTTGACATAGACCTGAACTGCTTTATAGCTAACCCATAACTACACATTTACAGCTGGTGCACGTTGGGATAGCTCTGTTCCATACCCAGCTGTTTTGATGCAAGGTTTCTCTGGTATAAAGTTTATCACCAATGTAGTACTTGTGAACATTAGGGTACCCCAAACGTACATTAGTAGCCATCGTATGGGGATACCCATCAGCAAGCCCGGAGTATGCAATGAACTACCATATCTTCACTTTAGGGACCTCACTTTGTGGAGCTGGGGAGCCCACCAGTGGGCCTATCTGGGTCCTGATTGGGTAATTGGGTGTTCTCTTATGTTCATGTACTAGCTTAGGTACTCTTAAGATGTTTTACCTCACCCTATTTTGCTACAGATGGTTTCATGGAACCCGCCTGTGGCTTAATGTCATACCCCACTTTAAGATAGGGCAGGGATCTGCCATTGAGGATACTCATATTATCCTCTTGATTTTGAGCTATCTTGAATTATGTCCTATCCGGGTAGGGAATTATATATAGTGGCAGGCTTTTTCACCTAGGGGTGCTGTAGCCTGACCACCTGAATCTCTGATGAGGCTTAATAGACAACACCTGGATTCACTAGTTAAACATCTGGTCTACACAACTGTTAGTTTAGATCTCGATGATAAGGGCTGCCTTACCCAATTTATATTGGCCTTTTTATATGGTATCTTTTATTATCTGTACTTATGGTCCATATATGTATATGATGACCACATCTTTCATGTTACTGTTCACTTAAATTACATCTTTTTCTTGCACAATAGTTAAATACAGAAACCCTTTGGTTTCTAAACTACATTAACCCACATATTGCATACCCTCAGCCCATTGTATTAGGCCTCCTTCTCTGTTTTGACTGTGTTAATTTTGATCATACCTCCCTTTATAAAACTTTTTTCCCAATTAGGTTTACCAGGTAGTATCTGGGTTTGTCTGAATTTCTAGCCTATCTGATGGCTTGAGCTGCAGTTTTGCGGCTGGCCACTTGAGATATTTTTTTTTTTCTCTTCAACTAATGAGCTATACTATCCACTATTGCATGTTTGCCCATGTAAATATACCAGTGACTGTACATCTATATTATATTTATTGATTGTTATGCATATGCCTACACTGTACCCACTGTACCCTTGTTTGTAATATGATTACCACAGGCGAGCGGAGATGCATAGGGTCAATTAGTTAATGGGGTGGTGCCGCTATTATGTGTGTGGACTTTAGTTAGCATTTCCCCCATAGCTTCTTCTGGAGAAACGCCCCCTGTGGCAAAGTTGGTTGCTTATTAGTTACCTTCTGGGAGGGGGAGGAACCCGCACGGCCGCTCGCCTTATTAGATGTGGGGTGCATCAAGATGGCGCCGCCTTTGAGAACGTCAATGACGAAACGCGTAAGCGGAGGCTCTCACTCACGTCATTTCCAGCACGGAAGTAGGGAGCCTGGAACGCAGTTGAAGCGCATGCTGCGAACCGGCTTCCCCTGGCCACTGGCAACATACTGTAGTTTTTTTTTAAAGTTTGTTTCCCTTTTGATGGGAAGCTTTTGTTTTTAGCTTTATTTTTAAAATAAAAGTACTTTTAATACTACACTATGGGAGCCTTGTCTCTTCCTATGAGGACCTAGCCCTGAGAGGTTGCTGAATAAATCCTTGGATACGGTGACTGTGGTGATGTGCTGAGCGGATGACTGGCTTGGATGTCCTGATCTGGTGGAGTGAACTGTAGAGGCCCGATAGGCCACGGACGGACCATTGGCAGAGCCATCAAGGGAGGCCACCCACGGTTATCCATACATGCTTATCACCCCTGCAGGGGTAACAGGAGCTGGTGAGTGGGGACCCATAAGGGGGAGCACATGAGTCACCTGACTTGTTGAGCACAAGAGTCACTTAATCGTTTGGACACTTGGTTATTTTGGAGCTTCACCAATTTTACATTAACACTGCTTTTGGGACTTTTTTCCATTTGAACTTTTTTGATAAACATTTATTTATTTATTTTGATTAAAAAAAAAAAAAATTCTCTGATGAACCTTTGATGAATTTGGGAGCTATTTAGAGATTCACTACACTATGTTTTTTTTATATATTTTTTATATACACAATTAGCCGTCTTTGGTCACTTAATACACATATGTCATTTTTGATTTGGTCTGACTGCACTCTGCATATCATATGTGGTTATTACAATAGCATTATTATTATTTGCTTATATGTGATTATTTGAGCACTGTAACGTGTAGGGTGCACTTACCAACCCGGCCAATTCTGACACTTTGCTCCTACATGTAAAAATCATCATTTTTTGCTAGAAAATTACACAGAACCCCCAAACATTATATATGCTTTTTTAGCAGAGACCCTAGAGAATACAATGGCAGTCATTGCAACTTTTTATCTTGCACGGTATTTGCGCAGCAATTTTTCAAACACTTTTTTTTGGAAAAAAAACAGTTTCATGCTTTAAAAAAAAAACAAAAGTGGTTAATTAGGGAAATCCCCCAGTTTAGTGCCACCTACCTCACTTTACCTACTCATTTTAACCCCTTATTAGTTTGCCATCAGAGTAGCGCCACACACCCCACTTTTTTTGTTTTTATCACTCGTAGGTTTCCTTTGGGAACCGATTAGGGGAGGCTGCAACCCGATAGTATCCTGAGCACGGAGTATACCATATTTCTGATGGAGTTGTAAGTGACACTGAAAGTGCACTTAGATAGGTAGGAGGAGATATTTTATGGTTACACAACCTATCACATTGCTGTAATCTTTTTAAATGAACTATAAACTGAAGGACTTATGAATAAATGGTTGTGAAACGAATCATCTGAGTTTCCATTATTTCTTATGGGGAAATTTGCTTTGCTATACAAGTGCTTTGAATTACAAGCATGTTTCTGGAACGAATTATGCTCGCAATCTAAGGTTTTACTGTAATTTTGTATAGAATCAGACCAAAAAAAGGGACAGTTGAGGCTGCAGGAGGGACAGAGGGATTTGATCTAAAAAAAAGGGCAGTTCCTCCAAATGAGGACCAGTTTGGGAGTTATGCATTAAAGGCTCCTCATTTCTTCTGCTATTCTCCGTTATCTGACTTACCTGAGTGTTTCTGCGAGATTTGTTTCTCTAATGGCCTCCAGCAGTTTAAGGGTTACCTCCAAGGCTCCTTGCTGTGTGTAGTGCCTAATCAGAAGATCTGGAACATCAATGCGGTCTGCTCTCTCCAGCAACTGGAATATGTTTGTAGGGCTTAAGGATGCCCTCATCGTTCAAATACAGTTTAAATTCTTTAAAGTTTAGTTCCCTCATTTCTTTAAGAATTGAGTAGATAAGCTCCTTGCAGCTAAGTGCCATTGTCAGTCGTCAAAAATGAAGGCGGGAGGCTTGTAGGCGTCCTATTTCCGTGTACACCCTCTGCTTAGACCTCAGATAAAGCTTTACAGCAAAAAAACGTCTGTTCGAATTGTTTTGCTGTAAACTCAAGCCTCGAGGGCTCTGTCCACCAGTTGATTGGGTCCAGTTTCCAGTCTGCCATTAGTTTGGTTTACAGTAATGGCTTGATTTGTACATTTCTGAGGGGTTCCCAGTGAAATCCCTACTTTTCCTTGGACAGAACTATATTCTACACTCACCGGCCACTTTATTAGGTACACCTTGCTAGTACCGGGTTGGACCCCCTTTTGCCTTCAATCTTCATGGCATAGATACAACAAGGCGTTGGAAACATTCCTCAGAGATTTTGGTCCATAGTGACACCATAGCAGTTGCTGTCGGCTGCACATCCATGATGTGAGCGTGGAGGCCATTGGAGTACAGGGACCTCATTGTCCAGTGGTGAGATGATTGGAGCTTTGTGACATGGTGCATTATCCTGCTGGAAGGAGCCATCAGAAGATGGGGACACTGTAGTCATAAAGGGATGGACATGGTCAGCAACAATACTCAGGTAGACCGTGGCGTTTAAACGATGCTCAGTTGGTACTAAGAGGACCTAAATGTGCCAAGAAAATATCCCCCACACCATTACACCACCACCACCAAACTATTGATACAAGGCAGGATGGATCCATGCTTTCATGTTGTTTACGGCAAATTCTGACCCCACCATCTGAATGTCGCAGCTGAAATCGAGACTCATCAGATCAGGCAACGTTTTTCCAATCTTCTGTTGTCCAATTTCGGTGTTCCTGTCCCAATTGTAGCCTCAGTTTCTGGTTCTTAGCTGACAGGAGTGGCACCCAGTGTGGTCTTCTGCTGCTGTAGCCCATCTGCTTCAAGGTTCGATGTGCTGTGCGTTCAGAGATGGTATTCTGCATACCTTGGGTGTAACGAGTGCTTATTTGAGTTACTGTTGCCTTTCTATTAGGGGTGCAGGCAGGGTGTGGCAGAGTATTGCAGGGTATTGGTGGGTATATTGGCAGAGTATTGGCGGGTATATTGGCAGGTTATTGGCAGGGTATTGGCAGGGTATGGCAGAGTATGGCAGAGAATTGGCAGGGTATGGAAGAGTATTGGCAGGATATGGAAGAGTATTGTCAGGGCATTGCAGAGTATTGTCAGGGCATTGCAGAGTATTGTCAGGGCATTGCAGCAGGGTATTGCAGAGTATTGGCACTGCTGCCATCCGATCTCTCCCCTCCACTGTACAGATCAGTACACAGAGGGGAGAGAGGAACCGGCGTCATGTCAGGACACCGGTTTGTTACAAGTGATCGCAACGTCATTTGACGGAGCAATCACGTGCTAAACGGCCGCCGGGTGTACCAAGATGGCCGCCGCTCCGGAGCTAGGCCGAAGCCGCGGCCTTTCCTATGGCCGAGGCCACAGAGCGCTCCGCGGATCGCGGGTGTCCCGTACAGATCAACCTCCGCGGATCGGATCACGGATCAATGACAATCCGTTGCACTCCTACTTTCTATCATCTCCAACCAGTCAGCCCATTCTCCTCTGACATCAAAAGGCATTTTCCTCCATATAACTGCCACTCACTGGATATTTTCTCTTTTTCCCACCATTCTCTGTAAACTCGAGAGAGATGGTTGTGTATCAAAATCCCAGTAGATCAGCAGTTTTTGAAATACTCAGACCAGCCCGTCTGGCACCAACAACCATGCCACGTTCAAAGTCACTTACATCCCCTTTCTTCCCATTCTGATGCTCGGTTTGAACTCAGCAAGTCATCTTCACCACGTCTAAATGCCTAAATGCATTGAGTTGCTGCCATCTGATTGGCTGATAAGCAATTTGTGTTACCAAGCAATTGAACAGGTGTACCTAATAAAGTGGCCGGTGAGTGTATGTTCTGCTTTCTGCCCTACCTCACCGTTGCCAGTGCAGCAGAAGAAGGGAGGTTACATATTATAAACTATAATGGCAATACGGTCCCTTTCAGAAATTGAGCATCGAGAGGTAAAGAAGAACCCAAAGATCACTGTGGCTGAGCTCCAGAGATGCAGTCAGGAGATGGGAGAAAGTTGTAGAAAGTCAACTATCGCTGCAGCCCTCCACCAGTTGGGGCTTTATGGCAGAGTGGCCCGACGGAAGCCTCTCCTCAGTGCAAGACACATGAAAGCCCGCATGGAGTTTGCTAAAAAAACACCCGAAGGTCTCCAAGATGGTGAGAAATAAGATTCTCTGGTCTGATGAGACCAAGATAGAACTTTTTTACCTTAATTCTAAGCGGTATGTGTGGAGAAAACCAGTCACTGCTCATCACCTGTCCAATACAGTCCCAACAGTGAAGCATGGTGGTGCCAGTATCATGCTGTGGGGGTGTTTTTCAGATGCAGGGACAGGACGACTGGTTGCAATCGTGGGAAAGATGAATGTGGCCAAGTGCAGGGATATCCTGGATGAAAACCTTCTCCAGAGTGCTCAGGACCTCAGACTGGGCCGAAGGTTTACCTTCCAACAAGACAATGACCCTAAGCACACACCTAAAATAACGAAAGAGTGGCTTCACAACAACTCCGTGACTGTTCTTGAATGGCCCAGCCAGAGCCCTGACTTAAACCCAATTGAGCATCTCTGGAGAGACCTAAAAATGGCTGTCCACCAATGTTTACCATCCAACCTGATAGAACTGGAGAGGATCTGCAAGGAGGAATGGCAGAGGATCCCCAAATGATTGATGTCATTAAAGGAAGAGGATAAGTTATAATTAGGGATGAGCCGAACAACCCCCAGTTCGGTTCGCGGCAGAACATGCGAACTGTCAAAAGGTTTGTGCAAACACGCGAACCCCGTTAATGTCTATGGGACCCGGACGTGAAAAATCAAAAGTGCTAATTTTAAAAGCTAATATGCAAGTTATTGTCATAAAAAGTGTTTGGGGACCTGGGTCCTGCCCCAGGGGACATGGATCAATGCAAATGTATCGGGAGCAGTGATTTTAATAATACTTAAAGTGAAACAATAAAAGTGAAATATTCCTTTAAATATCGTGCCTGGGGGATGACTAAGGTATGCCTTATGACATTTCTAAAGGAATAAAAGTAATTTAAAACTACTTGCGACTGTAATATAATGTCGGGTCCCGGCAATATGGATGAAAATCATTAAGAAAAACTGCATGGGTCCCCCCTCCCAGCCCATTACCAGGCCCTTTGGGTCTGGTATGGATATTAAGGGGAACCCCGCACCCAAATTTAAAAAAAAGACGTGGGGCCCCCAGGCCCTATATACTCTGAACAGCAGTATACAGGTGGTCCCCAGGTTACAAACAAGATAGGGACTGTAGGTTTGTATTTAAGTTGAATCTGTTTGTAATTTGGAACAGGTACATTTTTTAAGTGTAGCTCCAGCCAAAAAAAAGCTTTTTGGATAACATAGGAAAGAGTTATCACCCCTGTAACATTTGTTTTGCTGTCTGTGCCCCTGTTTAGAAGATTTCACCTCACTTTCTGTCCCAATGACAATTGGATTTTGAAAATTTTGGGTTATTAGGGAAACAAGGATTGGTGATAAAGCATCAATGGAGACACCTTTTTCCCACCTTTTCCCCATATTAACAGGAGAGAATTTCCCTTCCTAGTGGTAGATTTCCTCTCACTTCCTATCCCTCCATTGGTAAGTAGGAGTCATTTGTAAGTCAGATGTTTGAAAGTAGGGGACTGCCTGTATATACTATATGGCCTGCCCTATATATTCTGCGGAAAATTGGGCCTTAGGTGTTGGTGGTACCAGAACACTGTAAGCCCTCGCAGTTACCCTTGGTAGGCGCTGGAACGGGCCCTGCTATGAAATATTATATCAAGAATTGTAATTACATGCCCCTGTTAAACAGGGGCAGAAAAATTGGGCCTTTGGTGGTGCTGGTGGTGCCACAACACTGTAAGCCCTCACAGTTACTCTTGGTGGGTGCAGGAACGGGCCCTGCTGTGAAATATTAGATCAAAGATTGTAATTACACGCCCCTGTTAAACAGGGGCAGAAAAATTGGGTCTTAGGCAGTGGTGGTGGTGCCACAACACTGTAACCCCTCACAGATCCTCTTGTTGAGCACAGGAACGAGCCCTGCTGTGAAATATTAGATCAAAAATTGTAATTACACGCCCCTGTTAAACAGGGGCAGAAAAATTGGGCCTTAGGCAGTGGTGGTGGCGCCACAACACTGTAACCCCTCACAGATTCTCTTGTTGAGTGCAGGAACGAGCTCTGCTGTGAAAATATTAGAGCAAAAATTGTAATTACATGCCCCTGTTAAACAGGGGCAGAAAAATTGGCCCTTAAGCGGTGGTGGCACAACACTGTAAAGCCTCACAGATACTATTGTTGAGCGCAGGAATGGGCCCTGCTGTGAAATATTAGATCAAAAATTGTAATTACACGCCCCTGTTAAACAGGGGCATAAAAATTGGGCCTAGGCAGTGGTGGTGGTGCCACGAATCCTAGGATCCTTTCGCAGGCTTTGCAGGATCAGGGAAGCCATGCAGCGTAAGTTTGCAGAGGCATTTAATCCGGAGTCCTCTGGGTCACTAAGGATCACATGATCTGCAACCACCTCCTCCCAGCCACGTACAACTCCATGGGTTTCTGGGGACTGAAAACGATCTCTTGAAGACTGCTGCTGATGCTGAGTGTTATCCTCCCCCTTCATGCTGACACAATTCTTCTCCTCCTCTTCTTCTTCCCGAGTGATCAGCGGACCCGCAGGAATACTATCTGGATAAAGGGGGCCTTGAGAGGTAAGGAAGTCCTCCTCTTCCTCCCACTGTTCTGCCTCAAGTGCCCTGTCCATTGTTCCACGAAGCATGTGCTCCAACAGGATGACAAGAGGGAGAGTATCACTGATGCATGCACTGTCACTGCTCACCATCCTCGTGGCTTCCTCAAATGGTGACAGGACAGTGCATGCATCCATGATCAATAGCCACTGGCGTGGTGAAAAAAAGCCAAGCTCCCCTGACCCTGTTCTGTTGCCATACTCACACAGGTACTCATTGATGGCCCTCTGCTACATGTGCAGCCGCTGCAGCATTGCTAACGTTGAGTTCCAACTGGTGGGCATGTCACAAATGAGGCAGTTCTTGGGCAGGTTGTATTCCCTTTGAAGGTCAGCCAGCCGTGCACTGGCATTATATGACCGGCGGAAATGACCACAGACTTTTCTGGCCTGCCTCAGGAGATCCTGTAAGCCCAGGTACCTGCTCAAGAACCGCTGCACCACCAAATTCAGGATGTGAGCCAAACAGGGAACATGGGTCAAGTGTCCCTGTCGGAGGGCGGAGAGGAGGTTGGTGCCATTGTCGCATACAAAAATTCCTGGCTGAAGCTGGCGTGGAGTCGATCACCTCTGAGCCTGCCCCTGCAGAGCTGACAGAATCTCTGCCCCAGTGTGGCTCCTGTCCCCTAAGCAGACCAACTCAAGCACCGCATGGCATCTTTTTGCCTTGTGCTTACGTAGCCCCTTGAACGCCTATGGAGCACTGCTGGTTCAGAGGAGAAATCTGCAGAGGAAGAGGCCATAGAGGAAGAAGAAGAGGAGGGGGTGGAGGAGAGAGCTGTGTCAGAATCACCACTAGCATTTTGGAGGCATGGTGGTGGAACAAGCTCCAACAATACTGAACCCTTTCCTGCATCCTTCCCAGCTGCCAACAGAGTTACCCAGTGCACCGTGAAAGAAAGGTAATGTCCCCGTCCATGCCTGCTGGACCATGAGTCAGCGGTAATATGCACCTTACTGCTGACCGCCCTGTCCAACGAGGCCAAGACATTGCCTTCCACATGCTGGTAGAGAGCCGGAATGGCCTTCCATGAAAAGAAATGGCATTTGGGAACCTGCCACTGAGGTACCACACATTCCACAAATTCACGATCTGCTGCACACGTGTCAAAGGCCTACACCAAAGAACTTTTCAAAATATGCGGGGAGTCAGCAGCACCCTGCACCTGCTTAGCTCTGCGGTGTGATGCAATAGGGTATGAAAAGGAGGGGGGTTGGCAGGCGCCAACTCTATAGATACTGACAGATAATGTTAATATAGTGCAGAATACACACTTACTGGTTCGTAGCTTCAGAATGGGGTGGCGGTGTCCATGAAACATAAAGATGTCCTGTGATATGCTGGTGCTGGGGTGCAGGCTTCGGTGGCTGTCTCTGAGCTCAGGGGAAGTTTTACTCCTGGATGATAAGGCAGTTCAGCGGTCTCCAGTGTTTGGAAGCTCCACGCTAACCACCCTGGAACGCGGAAGTGGACGTGACGTCAGCAGTGCACAGAGAGCATCCAAACATAGATAGTGGAATGTACAGGCTACGCGCTCGGGGCTCACAGCTCCTTCTACTGGCCTGTCAGCTCTCAGGAGGAAGCTGTGAGCTCCGAAACAAATGAAACTTTATGTTTCATGGATACCACCACCCCATTCTGAAGCTGCGAACCAGTAAGTGTGTATACTGCACTATATTAACATTATCTGTCAGTATCTATAAAGTTGGCGCCTTCCAACCCCCCTCCTTTGCTAGCTGACAGAGGTTTTTGGACACCCTCTGAGGTTGGCTGCCTCCTCTCCTTTGTTTTTTCTATATTATCTACATTAGATAAGCCATTTTAGCTAATATTACACCATCCTTTGAAGGCATCACAATATTTGGAACCCTTTTCTTTTCTTTTACACACTGTACTGATGCAATAGGGTGGCTGCCCTTAAGCTGCCCCCTGGAGGGGATCCTGCCTCGTTGGAGATGTGCCTCCTCCTCCTCCTCTCTTCTATCAGGCACCCAAGTAGAGTCAGTGACTTCATCATCCCCTCCCTCCTCTTCACTGGAGCAAACTTGGCAGTATGCTGCAGCTGGGGGAACATGACTGCCAGTTTCTTGTCTTTCTTGGGCACCCCCTCTCTCTAGGCTCACGTTACTCCCTTCCTCAACCTGGGTACCATCATCGGAGCCTTCAAATCGTGGTGCATCCTCGTGCAGCATGTACCTGACACTGTGGTCGAATAGTTCGGGGGACTCCTCCGTGCATGATGGTGGGGCTAGGGAAGGAGTGACTGTTGACATGGAGCCGATGGAATAGTCCGCTTTGGAAGCTGCATTGGCAGACAAACTACTCTGAGCCTGGGTGACAGATGATGAGGAGGATGAGGATGGCTTTATTATCCATTCCACCAATTCTTCTGCATGTTGTGGATCAATAACACGGCCAGCTGCAGAAAAAAAGGACAAGTGTGCCCCACGGGCAAGTGCAGAGGTGTCCACAACCAGCACTGTTGACTGTAGACTTAGAGCCTGCTTGCCCTCTTTTAGTGGCCTGTAAGCGTCTGCCTTCCCGACATGCTGTAAATTTTGTTTAGCAAAACCACACTATGCTGTATTGTGTACTGTGTACACAACCAGAAAAGTAGTAGCAACTGCACTATGGGTGCACAGTACTGTGTATACCACCAGAAGTGTAATAACAACTATGGGTGCACTGTATTATGTACTGTGTACAGCACCAGAAAAGTAGTAGCAACTGCACTATGGGTGCACAGTACTGTGTACACCACGAGAAGTGTGATAGCAACTATGGCACTGTATTGTGTACTGTGTACACCACCAGAAAAGTAGTAGCAACTGCACTAGGGGTGCACGGTACTGTGTATGCCAACAGAAGTGTAATAACAACTATGGGTGCACTGTATTGTGTACTGTGTACACCACCAGAAAAGTAGTAGCAACTGCACTATGGGTGCACGGTACTGTGTACACCACCAGAAGTGTAATAACAACTATGAGTGCACTGTATTGTGTACACCACCAGAAAAGTAGTAGCAACTGCACTATGGGTGCACTGTATTGTGTACACCGCCAGAAAAGTAGTAGCAACTGCACTAAGGGTGCACGGTACTGTGTACACCACCAGAAGTGTAATAACAATTATGGGTGCACTGGATTGTGTACTGTGTACACCACCAGAAAAGTAGTAGCAACTGCACTATGGGTGCACGGTACTGTGTACACCACCAGAAGTGTAATAATAATTATGGGTGCACTGGATTGTCTACTGTGTACACCACCAGAAAAGTATTAGCAACTGCACTATGGGTGCACTGTATTGTGTACTGTGTACTCCACCAGAAAAGTAGAAGCAACTGCACTATGGGTGCACAGTATTGTGTACACCAACTGAAGTGTAATAGCAAATATGGGTGCACTGTATTGTGTACTCCACCAGAAAAGTAGTAGCAGCTGCACTATGGGCGCATGGTACTGTGTACACCACCAGAAGTGTAATAACAACTATGGGTGCATTGTATTGTGTACTGTGTACACCACCATAAAAGTAGTAGCAACTGCACTAGGGGAGCATGGTATTGTGTACACCACCAGAAGTGTAATAGCAAATATGGGTGCACTGTATTGTGTACTGTGTACACCACCAGAAGAGTAGTAGCAACTGCACTATGGGTGCACGGAACTGTGTACACCAACCATAGGCTTGCGCAGGGTGTGTGCCAGGTGTGCCTGGGCACACCCTAATCACCCCAAGCACATTAGCATTATCACTCTGTGTGCTGGCGGGGAGATGGGAAATATCTCCCTCTGCTCAGTTCTGACATTAATAAAGTGCTACCATACCTTTCTTTCACTGCATCAGCTCTGCCATAATACATACATACATACACGCGCATGTGTGTTTTGAGCTTTGGGGTGCACATCCTAATGCAATAGGCTAATGCAATAGGCACATCCTAATGCAATAGGCTGCACACACCTATGCTTAGGTCTATAGCTGCACTACAACAGATTAAATCAGATATCTCTGTATAGTGCTGACAACAATAGGTGGCTTGCAACAGTGCCCAACGGAAGGTGTTAGCAGCACCACAGTCAATGTGGCCACCCATTCCAGTTTCCCAGCACACTGATTTAATGATCTCCATAGAAGGGATCAGGCTGGGCATTGCTGCAGAAGGTGATAACCCAAGAAGGTTGTTTATGCAATTAGGAATAAATGAGAAGGGCATATTGATGTGCTGATACTGAATGTGGTGGTGAACTAAAAGTCCCAGCACACCCTGCAGATCCCCCATCAGCTAGCATTAGACCCAGTCCCTAGCTCTGCTGTAGTGCCTCCATGCCTGGTGCTGAACGGACAGCGCACCAAGCTCTATGACAGCCTATGCACCCGACACACCACCATGCAACCTGATGGAAATGAACCACTTCTAAAAATGTCATCTAATATCTAATATCCATTGACTTTAATAGGGGCTGCTTGACCATCTGAACTGAATGAAGCATTTGTGTTCCTGCAGGGCAAAGCAGCTGCGTTTATTCCCTTTGCACATTCATGCTCTGCTCTCCCCTAAGAAAAAAAAAGGGCAATGAGCATTAGAGAGTATGAAAAGCCTGTAGGAGGTGCCCACAAGGAATCTATCTATAGGTAGCAGAATCACATTAAACTTTCTCTGCTTGGCAGCCTACCACAGATGCATCTGTTTGGGAGCTTGTGCTTTCCAAGGTTGAAGATTGAATAATGCATTCATGTTAACTCACTGGCTGAAAGAAGCTTAAAGTGTTGTTCCGGACGAAATTATAGTTTTTAAATAAAAATACCCCTATAATACACAAGCTTAATGTATTCTAGTAAAGTTAGACTGTAAACTAAGGTCTGTTTTGTTAGTTTATAGCAGTAGTTTGTTATTTTATAAACTTACAGCAGGCCGTGGCCATCTTAAGTGTGGGCATCTGAAGCCAGACTGTATTTCTTCCTGGATCTCATCCTTGCAGATCTCGCACATGCTCAGTGCAGCACAAGCAGTGTAATAGGTTTCAGGTCAGGTTTCCATAGCGACGGCAGTGTCAGAGGAAGTTGCCGCCCCTTCCCAGAAGGCATTGCAAACAGGAAATGATGCGATGGGCCACGGCCAGGGAGGAGGAAGTGAAAAATGAAAACAGCAGATATACAGTAGGTGCTGAGAAAAGAAATGTAAAAATATCCAATTCGTTTACAGTGCACAGTTTAGTGAGGGATGCTGAAGAGTTGTAAAAGTGGGTGGAACTCCACTTTAAGAAGGATAGAGCAGTTGTGTAATACTCAGAAGTGTGCTTTCAGTGTCACTTTAATTAAATACTAAAATATCATCTTTTCTGTCAAGTCCAGCCAACACAGCATGTAGTAATAAAGTTTTAGACTATATAGAGTATGGGTGAGTTGTAGGGTTGCCACCTGTCTGGGATTCACCCTGACAGTTCGGGTTTGGAATCATGCATCCGGGTTTCAGACAGCCTGAAACACGGAAACATTATTCAGACTGGACTATGGCTTCCCAGCAGGTTTGCTGGCTGCAGTTGGCTAAGCTGAGAGTGTCTGTTACACTTTTTTTTTTTACACTGCCCAAAGCCAAAACTAACAAAACTAACAATTCCCCCACCCCACCCCCACGCTGACAGGCGAGGAGAGAGGGCTCAATCTGCACCTCTTTCTCTGACAGCCAAAGCATGACACCCAGAGGCAGAGGCATGATGGGACTTGTAGTTTTGCAACAGCTGGAGGTCCGCTAATTGCATATCCCTGCTCAAGATCAACTTTCTTTGCAAACATTCTGAAAGTCTGCTGCAAGTTCTGGTTCAGTTATGTTGTGCAATAGTCATCCCACCACAGGGGGTCACTGTGGCTGAATTTTCATGCTGTAAACTTGCAGAGCTCTTGCTGTAGACTTACCACTGCAACTTTGCTCTTGCTAGAGACTTGTCACACAAATTTGCTACAAATTGGAAAAGTGTCAACTAGAACTTGTGCTTCAAGCACTCTGCAAGTGTAGAACTTGCCAGTGAAAATGTGCAGCAAGTTAACAAGAGTCACAGTTCAACATTGCCACAAACATGTGGCAAGTTATCCTTGCTATCTGGTTCAGGCGTGCGCACGGGGTGTGCCAGGTGTGCCTGAGTACCCCCCAATTACCCTGTGTGGCATGCGCAGTATATATATATATATATATATATATATATATATATATATATATATCTCTACACACACACATGCATGTGTGTTTGAGCTTTGGGGTGCACACCCTAATGCAATAGGCTGCGCACACCTATGACACCAACAGAAGTGTAATAACAACTATGGGTGCACTGTATGGTGTACTGTGTACACCACCAAAAAAGTAGTAGCAACTGTACTAGGGGTGCACGGTATTGTGTACTTTGTACACCGCCTGAAGTATATTAGAAAAAAGTACACCAGGAATGGCCTGCAGTCAGATAAAGGCTACACTGGATGCAGTGTATATATATATATATATATATATATATATATATATATATATATATTAAAAAAAATAAATTATATATATATTTTATATATATATATATATATATATATATATATATATATATATACCGTGATATCAAACTCACGAATCACTCGCAAATTTCACAATGTACCGCAATGCATACCACTCGCACCATCGTTATGTTACCATTTCTCGTTATTTGAATAAACCACCGCGACGTAGACGTCGCTTCATTTCAGGCATGTCTAAATTGTTACCACGCGTCAGTAGACAACCGTTGTGATTCGCAATTATTTCCATCTCTACATCAATACATATTTTTTGCATTTTTTTTTTTTCAGCTTTTATCCCACTGATGCAGTTTTGTAGTGTGCCCCCCACCGGGAGTCCATGTCCTTTTGGTTGCCCTCCTGTCTCAGTATCCGGGAGCTGCGACGCAGGATGGGGTCCCTCCCCTTCCCCTCTTCTCCTCGTCATCCCTGTGGGTGATGGGGGATCGGGGCGGGTTCCCCTCCCTGCGTCTGCGTCATTCCTCCACGCCGTGCACGTGACGTCCGTCACGTTGTCGGCGTTGTTTACATCCTTGCGGACACGTGGACGGCGGCGTCCCCAGCAGCTGTGGGCGGCGAGTGCCGCTGCGCTGGAGGAGGCCTCGTTTCGCATGGTGTCTGCACTGTCTGACGCTGGGGGGAGTTTCCCTGCGGGGGGGGGGGTGGCTGGGTGTACATAAGGGCCCCCATTTCTCTCTGCTAGCCTACCATCTGGCAGCATATCCATCACTGGGCAGGTTACATGTATGGCCATCATCCATCACCTAGGTAAGAGGGTATCATATGCTAATATTCTCTTCACATTTACTCTGGGATTGGGGGCCTTTGCTAGCCCAGGAGCATACCTTATATACATTACTCTTTATCATTAACACAGACTCACTCCTCCCATCTCAATACCAGTGTGGATACATTACTCTATGGGGACTCCTTCTGTGTGCGCCTGGCATTTTCTCTCTCCCCCCCCGTTTTTGAGTGCTCCCCCCTCAGCTCCCGGACCTGACTCAGTCGGTGGCCTGTGACCATGGAACCCATGGTGGTCCACACTCTCTGGTCAAGTGAGTATACATCTGGGATGTGTGGCCTTCTAGCCTCTCCTTTATGCATACCCCATTTTTTCCTCATGCACTATTTTTTTTTACTATTTGGATTTTTTGTTTTCCTTGCTTTTAGATGTTGGTGCTTAATTGCCCCTGAAGAGTGTTTGATACACGAAACGTGTCGGGATTACCACATGCACCATATCTTTTATTGAGTGTTATATAGCAATGTTGTGACCTTGTGCATTTTATGGATATTGTAATCTTTCAATCATTTCTTGCCCTGCATCATTTGGGTTTTGTTACCTACATTTACCATGTGTATATATGCAAGGATGTACATGTACCTATGATGGTTTTATGTATACTTTTGGAACTATACTGTGCCACCTGACTATTGTCAATCAATAAATGGTTTTGTTACATAGTGACTGATCCCTTGGTCTTTTTTGCACACCTCACTCAAAGTCCCACTTCTCCAGTTTCTAGTGATTCGCAATTTCTTATCGACGTCAGTTCGATACCAAGTCATTCCTCATTTCAGAACATTTCTAAACATTTCTAACATTTCAAACCATTTCGAATCATTTAATTCATTTCAGCCACGTACCGCGCTCCGATTCGAATCCAGTCGCATCTAAAGATGCACCGATTCGCTCCGGTGTGCCCCAGTAGTTACGGCCTCATTTCAGTACATGCTCCAGAGTCACGTTCATTGTCAGTCGCTCGTTACGACTCACTGATTCGTACCTCTGTCATGGTTATCATTTCACTGCCACGTATCACGCTCCGATACGAATTCAGTCGCATGGAAATGCACCGATTCGTCTCGGAGTACCCCAGGTATTTGCCACATTTCAGTACATGCTCCAGAGTCCGATTCGCAGTCAGCCGCAACAGTGGCATGATCGATTTGCGCCTCTGTCATGGCAAACAAACTGTTACACCTGCACTTACCGCGCTCCGGTTCGAATCCAGTCGCATCTTCGATGCACCGATTGGTTACGGCGTGCCCCAGGGCTCGGCATTATTTCTGAACATGCTCCAGAGTCCGGTTCGTTGTCAGTCGCAGTTTGCGGCTCACTGATTCGTGCCTCTGTCATGGGAAATCATTTCACTGTCACGAATCACGTTCCGATTCGAATCCAGTCGCATTCATGATGCAACGATTCGTTCCAGTGTGCCCCAGGTATTTTCGGCCACATTTCAGTACATGCTCCAGAGTCAGGTTCGTTGTCAGTCGCAGTCGCGACATGATCGACTCGTGCCTCTGTCATGGCACGTGCCTCTACCATGACAAATCATTTCATTCATTTCATCATTTCACTCATTTCACTGTCACGTACCACGCCCCGATTCGAATCCAGTAGCATCCGAGATGCACCGATTCGTCCCGGCGCGCCCCAGTTGTCTTGGCCTCACTTCATTCGTGCTCCATAGTCCGACTCATCGTTTGTCGCAGTCAAAAAAAAAAATATACAAAAAAAACAACAAAAAACAAAAACAAAAAACAAAAACAAAAACAAAAAACAAAAACAAAAAATATATATATATATAATGAATAAATAAAGTAGTATAAATGAATAAATAAAACGTACGGCCTCATCCAACACCTGCATCAGAGCTTGGTTAGCTGTCAGTCGCAGTCGCGGCATGACCAATTCGTGCCTCTGTCAGGGCAAACATTCCACTGTTACATACCCCACTCCAATTCAAATCCAGTATCATCCGTGATGCACCGATTCGTTCCGGCATGCACTAGCGTTTTTCTTTTGCCTCATTTCAGTACATGCTCCAGAGTCTGGTTCGCTGTCAGTCGCAGCTGCGGCACGACCGATTCGTGCCTCTGTCATGGCGAAACGTTTTCATTCATTTCACTCTAAGGCAAACATTTCATTCATTTCGTTGTCGCATGCCGCGCCCCGATTCAAGTTTAGGGCATCCGTCAGGCATCAATTCATCCCGGCAAGCCCCAGTTGGCTTGGCCTTATTGGCGCAGTCATGTCACACCGATTCGTGCCTCTGTCATGGCACAAACATTTCACTCATTTATTTAATGTCAGGCACCTGTCGCTTAAACATGTTACAAGTTACTTTTCAAGTTAGGTAATCAAACCCTCCACCGGTTGTCATCTGTCATTTTCCTCTAGGTCAGTCAAGTTCAAAAAAAAAAAAGACCACACCCCGTCTTCCTTCAAAGCTCAGTCATGGTCCCGATTCATTCGTTGAAACCTTCGCCTCACTACTATCCCCCCTCATAGTCACAGCACACATCCAAGCACAACTTTTGCAATCGTTGCAAGTACGCATCCAATTACAACTTCTTGCAATCATTGCAAGCACACATCCAAGCTTAACTCTTGCAGTCTGGCAAGCACATGCAGCAATACAAACTTTTCACAGTCACTACAAACACATCTCCAGCGACAGGAACTCCCTTGCAATCGTTGCAAGCACACATTCAAGCACAATTCGTACAATCATTACAAGACACGCATCTTAGCATAACTTCTTGCAATCATTGCAAGCACGCATCCAGTCACAACTTCTTGCAATTGTTGCAGGGACACATCCAAGCATAACTTCTTGCAATCATTGCAAGCACGCATCCAAACATAACTTTTGTAATCGTTGCAGACACGCATCCAAGTATAACTCCTTGCAGTCCGTGCAAGCACATGCAGTAATACAGACTTCTCGCAGTCACTGCAAACACATCTCCATTGACAAATTCCCTGGCAATTGTTGCAAGCACGTATTTAAGCACAACTATTGCAGGGCTCGCATCTTAGCATGACTTCTTGTAATCAGTACAAACACATTTCCAGTGACACACAATCAGTCACACATCATTCTTCAGTGGCACTTAATCGACCAGTTGTCTCCAGTGGCATCTCATACGAGCCACTCGTCATTTTCTGTATCATTTCTCGCTTAGGTCAGTTGAGTTCAGGTTCCATCCCGCACCAGGTATCGTATTGCCACACACAGCTGGCTCCTCATAACACTATCAGGCTATACCTAGCCAGCATCCAGCATTTCTTGTCCTTACAGGACCCCAGAGAGTCATCCGTGTTTACGGCTCATACAGTAGGATCCTTTCTACGTGGTGTCCAGAAGCATCAGCCCATAGCTAACGGCAAACACTTGCCCATCACAACTGCCATCTTTAGGGACATGTCAAAAACCTCAGACATTCCCCAGTCTAGTCATCCAAGCAGCCATCTACCTGGCCCTCTGTGGTTTTCTACAACCTAACAAATTCACTTTTACTGGCACAGGCAGCCAGGTACTATGTAGACACCACTTGAGTCGCTGGTAATACCATTATGTCCTTCAGCTTGTAGTCTCTAAAACTCAAGAATCCGGAACCGAGGTCTACAATAACCTCTTCCGAATTAACAAACTCCACGCAGGCCAGCCTCCCCCTTGACAAGCTGACCCGCATCAGGCCAGTTCCCCAAGACTTCACCCATACACAGGTGTGTACTAAGAAGTAGCTGCAGTCTTTCCTGAGAATGCGGACCAATGTCGGAAGGTCCCGTACTACGTGGATCGGTGTATCAATGATTATACCATCTACATCGCCCTTGTCATCCCATGTAGTGACAGATGCCACAGCCGCCACAGGCATCACTGCAATTTTTGGCCACCATTGGTTTACAAGTACATGGCCTCCAGAGACACTCCTAAACCCCGGGTTTACACCCGGTCATGGCAGCTGCTCAACTCTAGGGTCTTATCTGGACAGGACAGGCCGTGGCTTTTGCCACCGACATCCGGTCCGAGGCTAGCCTTTTGATGAAGCCAGGTCCGCATCGCTCTGTTATGTCCTTCCTGCGCAGGCTGGTGTAATTATCTTGGCAACACCAGTTTAATGCCCACTGCACGTTCGTTCCAGGCTGCCGTCTTCTGGGACATGTCTACTATATTAACCAGTTCGCCATTTGGCCTTCTCCCCAGTTTGGTCATACAAGCAGCCATTTACTTAGCCTACCACGGGTTCTGGCGACCCAGCGAGTGCACCCGCAGCAATCCCGCAGGCCAAGTTCTGTGTAGTTGGCTCGCTGCCAACACCATTTCATCCTCCACCTTGCAGTGTCTAAAACCCAGCAATCAAGCTCCAGGATAGACATCCATCTCTATAAAATAAACAACGTCCGGTGTCCAGTAACCATACTCGACCACCTACTGTCACTCCTACCGGAACACTCAAACTCTAGTTCCCTATTACCTTTTCGGGCAGTGCCTGCCAGTTCATCAAACACCTGGGGGTTCTTCTACGCTGCCTACACCTCGACCCCAGTCAGTACTCCGGTCACTCTTTAGTATTGGGGCAGCCTTGGCAGCATTTCGACATGGGTCCCAGACCACGTCATTAAGAGACTTAGCAGGTGAAACTCTGCCTACCTCGCCCGGTACGTCCCCACTCCTTAGGTGGAAATGGCACAAGCATTCACCAAACTTGCTCAATAAATAAAGCTAAAGCTAATAAAACTACACCCCTACCTGAATGTTTTTGCCCCCTTATTTTGGCATACCGACCAGCAGACCAAGGCACACTTTCAGGTCCATTTCATATGGTAAGTCCAAACTTCCAGGTCTATTTCCGATGGTAAGTCTTATGTTAACTACAAATGTTATCTATGTCCATACCGGACATAAGGCTCCAACCCTAAATATATACGGTGAAAAATTCAAAGCTACGTACAGGCATGTTGCTTTGGTGCAGCCGTGCCATTCTGTCGACGTATATGTACAGGAGGCGGTCAGCAAGCGGTTAATAAAGAAAAAGTGATTATAAAAAAAACAAAAAACAGGTCGATCAGAAAAAAATGTACCAGCTGTGTCAAGAATCCAGTGGATTCCTACAACTGGATTCACAAGTGATTGCTGACAGTTGTGGCTGCTGAGTCTGTACCAAGCAATGACAGGCTGACAGTGGCCATAGCTATCCGCAGCTGTCTGCCATTGTTCAGATGTATTCACACAAAAAGCGATTGGTTGCAGTTAGGGACAGAAGATCACCCCCACACGCAGCTTGCTTCCAGGGGCAATAATCTGTCCAATATCACAGGACATCCCCCTATGTTTGACTATATCCGAACTACTGTGGCATAGTTGCCAACATTGTAAAAAAAAATTTCGGGACACTTTTTTGGCTGTAGGCGGAGTCACACTATAATTAGGGGGCGGGGCATGCGTTTGTAGGCGTGTCATAGGGAAAATAAAAATGTGTTGCGCAAAGTGTGCTGCGCAAAAAAATGGGCGTGGTTTATGCGAAATAGTGGGTGTGGCTTACATGGGCGTGGCTCAAATGGGGTGTGGTTAAAGTCTGAGATGAATGAGGGATGGAGAGGGAAAGGGGGAATGGGGGGTAGAGGGAGAGGGATGGAGGGACAGCAGACCCAGATCCTACACCACAATAGCAATGTGTATTCCAGAGTTTAACAATCAGCAGATAAAGATACTCCAAACACCTGGTGTTGGCGCCTCAATCATCCTGGCACATGGTTGTTATGGTGTCAGGATAATTGAAGCGCATTCTTTCTATTATTACATTGTAATATAAAATGAAATCATTCAACTTACCATAATGCAGAATCAGTGGGACCACTGAGCGTGTCACCTGCCACGTTGCCTGACACCAGATGCCATCAGGTTCCCCCAGCAGAGTCCGTCCTTACATCAGGTGCCCCCAGCAGAGTCCCTCCTGACATAAGGTGCCCCAGCAGAGTGCCTCCTCCCATCAGGCATTCCCAGCAGAGTGCCTCCTTACATCAGGTGTCCGCAGGACAGTACCTCTTACATCAGGTGTCCCCAGCAGAGTGCTTCTTACATCAGGTGTCCCCAGCGGAGTGCCTCTTACATCAGGTGTCCCCAGCGGAGTGCCTCAAATCAGTGCCCCCAGCAGAGTGTTGGCTGCAGTCTAGCTACATCTCCTCAAGAGTGGTGACAAGGGAGGAGAGGTGTGTGGGTGGAGGCATGGTGACTTGGGGTGTTACAGGCTGACTTGGGGAAGGGTGGAGGCAAGGTGGAGATTTAGGGGTGCAGGCATGATGGTGACCTGGGGGGTGCAGGCATGGTGGTGACTAGGCCGGAGGGGGTGCAGGCATGGTGATGACTTGGGGGAGGGGGTGCAGGCATGGTGATGACTAGGGGGGAGGGGGTGCAGGCATGATGTTGTCATGGGGGGGGGGCGGGTGCAGGCATGGTGTTGACATGGGGGAGGGGGTGCAGGAATGGTGGTGACATGGGGGGGGAACAGGTATGGTGATGACATGGGGGAGGGGGGAAGGTATAGTGGTGACATGGGGTGAGGGGGCTGCAGGTACGGTGGTGATATGGGGGGAGGGGGTGCAGGTATAATGGCGACATGGAGGCAACAGGTATGGTGATGATATGGGGGGGCAGGTATTA
Organism: Aquarana catesbeiana; assembly: GCF_042186555.1. Lineage (NCBI taxonomy): Eukaryota > Metazoa > Chordata > Amphibia > Anura > Ranidae > Aquarana > Aquarana catesbeiana. Next base: position 44,827,114 of record NC_133329.1, read on the forward strand.
TTTATTTATTTCAGGTACTTATATAGCACCGTCAATTTACGCAGCGTTTTACTTATACATTGTACATTCACATCAGTCCCTACCCTCAAGGAGCTTACAATCTAAGGTCCCTAACTCACATTCATACATACTAGGGACAATTTAGACAGGATCCAATTAACTTACCAGCATGTCTTTGGAGTGTGGGAGGAAACCCACACAGGCACAGGGAGAACATGCAAATTCCAGGCAGGTAGTGTCGTGGTTGGGATTCAAACCAGTGACCCTTCTTACTGCTAGGCGAAAGTGCTACCCACTACACCACTGTGCCGCCCGGTATGGTGGGGATATGGGGGGAGGGGGCTGCAGGTATGGTGGTGATATGGGGGGAGGGGGCTGCAGGTATGGTGGTGATATGGGGGGGGGGTGCAGGTTATGGTGGTGACATGGGGGGGGAGGGGGGGAAGCAGGTATGGTGGTGACACGGGGGGGAGGGGGGAAGCAGGTATAGTGATGACACGGGGGGGAGGAGGGGAAGCAAGGAATGGTGGTGACACGGGGGGAGGGGGGTGCAGGTATGGTGGTGACACAGGGAAAGGGGGGAAACAGGTATGGTGGTGACATGGGGGGACGGGGTGCAAGGGGGAGGCAAGACCATCAGTGCACTGTCCCCAGCCAGCAGAGCCCCAGTCCGTCCATCAGTGTGACTGTGTCCCTGCTCATCGCAAGGGGGGAGCCAGGACCATCAGTGCACTGTCCCCAGCCAGTGAGCCCCAGTCCTTCCATCAGTGGCGCTCGTCTGACACTGTCACACACGGGGCAGAGTGGAGGGTTAGCGGCGACGGCGACTGAACATTTCCTTGTGTTCAGTGGAGAGCAGGGAGGGGTCGCCAATCCCTGTAGCCAATAGCCTTCAGTGTACGATAAAATTTTCTATTTGTACACTGAAGAGAGAAGCCGATTGGGTGCCCCTCTCCCCTGCACTGAACACAAGGGGGAAACAACACTCGTGGAGGCGACGGCGGCCATTTTCAAGTCAAGTCAAGTCAAGCCTTATTGTCATTCTACTACACGTAAGAACATACAGTAGAACGAAATGTCGTATCTCACAGGGCCACGGTGCTACATACAAATTAAACATAATTATAAATAAATATACAATGAATAAAAACACCAATAAAAAAAACCTATACACATCTGGGAACTACGTAACTGTACATATACTATATGTTTCCAAAAGTCTTTGTAGCAGCATTTTTGTGTAGCCGTTGCCGTTTTTTGCCAAAAACATTCTCGATTTTCTCGGGACAAACCAAAAATCCCGGGAAAACAATCGGGACAAGCTTAAATCGGGACGAGGGTCCCAAAATCAGGATCGTTACGGGAAAATCGGGATTGTTGGCAACTATGCTGTGGAGAGCTGCTGCTACTGTCAGCCTGTCTATGCTTTGTACAGGCTCAGTGGCCAGAAAGGTCTGCTTCCACCTGTGGATCCGGGCTTAGGAATGTGCTGCAGCTACAACTTTTTCTCAGTGTATATGAGGCCATGGACCGCTCTGTTAAACAGCACAGACCTATCTGACTGGTAATGGGGGTAATGCAGGAATTATTTTTTTTCTGCATGTTTACTATCATTTAGGCTTATGCCGCGTACACACGGTCGGACTTTACGGCGGACTTTGCCCGGCGGATTTTTCGACGTACTTTCCGACGGACTTTGTGAATGAACGGACTTGCCTACACACAATCCACCAAAGTCCGTCGAATTCGTACGTGATGACGTACGACCGGACTAAAACAAGGAAGTTCATAGCCAGTAGCCAATAGCTGCCCTAGCGTGCCTTTTTGTCCGTCGAACTAGCATACAGACGAGCGGACTTTTCGACCGGACTCGATTTCAACGGATAAATTTTAAACAAGTTTAAAATCTAAGTCCGTCCAACTTTTGAGAAAACAAAGTCCGCTGGAGCCCACACACATCGAATTGTCCGACGAAATCCAGTCCGCCGGGCAAAGTCCGCCGTAAAGTCCGCTCGTGTGTACGCGGCATTAGGTTCACAGTAGCCAACCTTCTGAAAAGCTATGCACGGTGGATTGCATTCCAGGCATTCAGGAGGCGATCCTCCTCCAAGCTGTTTTTATCTTTTTTTTGTTTTTGCGGAATGGCACTTCATCGCGGAGCTTACGTTATGCTGTGCAACCATGAGCCAAGCTTTTGGCTCACAGTTGCAGCATGTTTCCATTGACTTGAATGGCTGACAACTCCATATGTCGCGTTGATTTTGCCACTGCCCGATGCAAAGCATAGCAGCCAGGACGGGGACGAAGGGTTGAGCAGGAAGGGAAGTTGCCCTGGGCGCAGTGAAGCAAAGGGGCAAAAAAAATGGACACCCATTCTGCAGCATACTTGTCCTTGCTTTAATCTATCCCATCTTTGTGAGTAGCCATTTGGCTGTTGTTCGTTTATATAATCCCATTAAAGTTTTATGATACTGCACTCAGATTGGCGCTTCTTGCTGTTTCTTACATTGTCTTTCAGAGTTGTTTGCTTCCACTCTCAAGTGAGCTGCCGCTGGTGCCTAGTATCAGATTCCTGTGATCCATATATTTTCAGTGACTATATATTTTTTTATATACAGTTTTATTGACTATGACACCCTGCATGTTTTAGCAGAGTCCCTATATTATTATTATTTTTACCATTTTTGATCCTGTACATTCAGGTCACATCTACTCTGGACTTTTTATATGTATATATATTACTTCATTCTAGCTTGTTTGTATGTTCTTGCGCCATTTATCCATTTGTATAGTATAGTGGGGAGTTGCAATTCTGCATCTATGCCCTGGGCGCTGGGTGACCCTGTCCTGGTACTGATTGCAGCCATGGCATGTTATACAGTCTCCTCCAGCTATATTTTACACTTTAGGTGCGTGGCCAGGGTGCAGTAAAACCGCGGCTCAGCCACCTCTTTTTACCACTCCTCCGCTATACTCTCTCCCTGTGACTGGACAGTGAAAACATTCAGTGAAATTTAGATTCTTACACTGCTTGTGTCTAATGCCGCGTACACACGATCAGAAATTCCCTCAGAAAAAACTTGAATGGTTTTTCCGACGGAATTCTGCTCAAGCTTGCCTTGCATACACACGGTCACACAAAGGTTCTCTGCACTTTCGACCGTCAAGAACACGGTGACGTACAACACTACGACGAGCCGAGAAAATGAAGTTCAATGCTTCTGAGCATGCGTCGAATTGTTTCCGAGCATGCGTGATTTTTTGCGCTTCCGAATTGCATACAGACGAACGCATTTTCGGATAGGAACTTTTTCCGACCGAAAAATAGAGAACATGCCCTCAATCTTTTGCTGGCTGTAATTCTGCCAGCAAAAGTCCGATGGAGCATACACACGGTCGCATTTTCCGGCCAGAAGCTCTCATCGGAGTTTTGCTGGCAGCATTTCCGATCGCGTGTACGGGGCATTACAAATGTATTAAATGATGGATAGGAAAAAACTGCGCTATTGCATAAATAAATAACGAGCTGCAACTTAAAGTGATATACAACACCAACAGAACATGTAAAGGTAATGAAGCTGCGCTAAATAAAAAGTGACCTGTGAATAAACATATATATATATATATATACGTGTATCACAAACACAGTGAAGAGTGCAACAAATAATGTCCACCTATGATCAAACAAATAAAAAGGTGATACAAAAAAAAATATAACAAACAGTGAAATCCAGAGTTAACCAAATGAGTTAAAATGTGAAATAGACCATATGGATAAATAAATCTGGATAAATAAATGTAGAGACAGTCTATATCATTGATGTTGAAGATGTTGGAACATTGCATTATGATCAAACATTGTTTGATCATAGGTGGACATTATTTGTTGCACTCTTCTCTGTGTTTGTGATACACGCATATATATGTTTATCAACAGGTCACTTTTTATTTAGCGCAGCTTCATTCATTTAATGATTACCCAGCTGCAATAATTTTATCTTTTATAGTCATCTGGAGTTCAACTTTAATCCCTTTCCGCCAAGCCCCGGCATCCCTTCAAATGGATTGGGATCTGGGGGCCCCCTTGACTTCCCAATCATCTGACCACTGTGAATGGTTCAGAAACACACACAGATCTATAGCTCCGCCCAAGACTGGCCACTCCTCGCTTGATGCATTTCACCACTCCTGGCTCCTCCTATCCTTGTGAGCAAGCTAGGACTGGGGAAACGCGCCAGGGAAGGTTGGTTTGGGGTTGGAGGCATCATTGTATGCAGTCAATTCACTGATTATTAAAAGTACTGCAAGAAGAGATCATTGTAATGCGGCTGATATTTTTTCCTATTTTCAAAGAAGAGTGGAGATGAAGTGTGGTGGCCGGGAACCCGTGTTGTCCATGTGCAGGTGAGGCCAGTGTTGAGCGTAGCTATAGATCTGTGTGTGTTTCTGAGTGTGGCTGATATTTTTTCCCATTTTCACTGTAATTGGCTGTCACAGTGGTCTGAAATGGATCAGACCAATCGTCTGGTGAGTATCTGTCCCACGTCCTAATTACGTCTGTTTTGTGCATGCACAATGAAATACCACACTTGTTCAGATATGTGATAATTCTTTATTCTTCCTGGTTACATGGGGTTATATATATATATATATATATATATGCAGGGCTTTTTTTCAGCGGGAACGCAGGGGAATGCAATTCCGGCACCTCCAGCACTGAATGCATGTAATAGCATGGGGTGTGGGGTGTGCTGGAGGGTCTATTGATGTTGGCTGCTGGGGGATCTATTGTCACTGGTGGGGATCTGATTTTGTGTGAGGGTCTATTGTTGATGATGGTGAATCTATTGTTGCTGGGGGGGGTCTTATGTTGCTGGAAGGGATCTACTGTTGAGGGAGAGGTCTATTTGTACTGGCTGCTGGAGGATCTATTGATGCTGGCTGATGGGAGATCTGTTGTTGCTGTTGGGGGGTCTAATGATGCTTGGGTGGATATATTGTTACTGGGTGTGATATTTTGTTGTGGGTGGTTCACTGTTGCTGCAGGGAATCTATTGTTGTTGGGGTGGAGTCCATTGTTGCTGGGGGAGTCTATTGTTGTGTGGGGATCTATTGCTGGGATTCTATTATTGCTGGCTGCAGGGGATCTATTTTACTGCTTTTCTTTTCATCATTAACATGTTCCATGCAAATGATTTAGCACCACAAAATGATACTTGGTTCTGTATTCTCTAAAAGGGGCAGTATTGGTGGGTGGGTAGGGGGTGGAATCAAGGGACGGTGGTCTGAGGTGGGTAGGGGGCAGAGACAAGGGGTGACTCAGATGGGGGGCAGTTCCTGCACCTATTTCCTATATATATATGTGAGCGACTTGTGCTGCGAGGGAGTACATCGTTAGTACAGTCTTATCTATATAATTGTAGCCTCTGATTGGCTATGTCCATGTAAGGTGAACTTCCTCCAGGATCTAGGTGTCATCATCTTGGGAGTAATCCTGGACGGAGGTGCCATCTTAGTTACACATTCTTCATTCGATGGGAGGGGGTGCTGCTAGTGGCCATTTTGAGCTGGGAATTAATAAAGCACTTTTATATACAGAAAAATATAGACTTTGTTAGTATAAAAGCTAGAAATAGAAAATGGGCATTTTATCTGGTCCATCACAGTCCATGCCTCCCAACTGTCCCTCATTTGGAATCAAACCCTTCTGTCCAGTTCCGGGACAAGGTCATCGACTGTAGAGCCCAGGGCAAACATGCCAAACTGCACCCCACCCCCCCCAAGATGCATGAGCAATTATGTGTCATCAAAAATCCCCGCTGAAAACTGAGCACTAATCTGCATGATTACCCCCTAAGCATAAATTCCTCCTCCTCCCAGTACAAATCTGCCCTCCTGCTAAAATCCCCTCCCTATTCTCTACCCCTCAAATTTCCCCTCCAAGTACACTTCCTCTCCTCCCCCACTCCAAATCCGCCCTCCCAGTACAAATTCCCCCCACCAGTCCCCCTCCTAGAACAAATCCTCTCCCCTCCCAAACGTCCCGTCCTGGCAAAATACCTCCCAATCATCCCTACTAGCACAAATCCCCCCCAAAAATTTCCTTTCCTAGCACAATTCTCCCCCTCTACCATATCACCTATTCTAGCACAAAACCCAATCCCCCTCCTAGCACAAATTTTCTTCCCCCATCCCCCCACCCAGCGCAGATCCCTCTAAATCACCACTCCTAGCAACCCCCTTTCCCTTCCTAGAACAATTCTTACCCCCTGCTGCTCCCCAAATTCCCCCTTCCAACACAAATCCCCCCCCCCCCAATTTGCTCATGCGCCCCCCCACCTCACATGATACCACAATGCCCAGGGCAGCTGCCCCTCCCGCCCACCCCCTTGTCCCAGCCCTGCCTCTGTCCCTCATGCAGCCTCAGTTGTCCCTCATTTTGGACAGATGTGTTGGCCTCTATAATAAATGCACTAAACTACCAAAAGTGGTACACTACACTAAACCTTTCACAAAATCCACTCTAAAGGAAACATAATGCCAAAAAAATAATCCCTTTTGGGTTCAACCAATCACTTTCTGCTTATTAATTCTTCATGGGCCCCATAACTGAGGGCGTCGCAGGGGTGTGTCCCTTGCCTGCACATTTTGTGCTAGAGGTTGTCCCTCTTTTCCATCTTAGAAAGTTGGGAGGTATGGTGGTCAGATGATCTGGAGCCCACCCCACCAGCTGGCCATAAAGACCCATTTAAAGCAACGTATAGGCAGGTGCAGTCTACTTTCTCCACTGTAGGCGGCACTCTCTGCAGCGGCATTGCAGAGGGAGAGGAAGTCAAGAGGAACATGGTTCCTCTATGGTTTTCTGGGTCACTGGGGAAGCTATCCGATTGGATGCTTCCGCCCCCCTTTGACTCTGGTGGCCATCTTGGGTCAGGCAGAGCCTATTTAAGACCCTGGCTTTTTCACTGCACTCCACCCACACAGTGAGACCGAGAGGTGTCTTTGACAGACCAATCACTGTGCTGGGAGTGTGTGGTGAGCACCATCCCAGTACAGAAACCACGACCATCCATGGATACATACAGTACGTGCGACACAAGAATTTCATGGTGACATCAGATCTCCAATATCCAGACATGCAGCATGGATGAGATGGAAAGGCTACATCTGGGTCACAACTGCATTTGAACCCAAAAGACGATGATGTTCGTTTTTCTTTTTGTTTATTGATTGACATATCAGCTGACAGCAAAAATACAAAATTATTACGGGTACAAAGTATTACAATTACAGACCATCCATGTCTATTAAAGGCTCAGTGTGATCATTGGTTACAGGTATGAAAATGATAAATGAGGAGGAGGAGGATTCAGAGGACGTGGATGACCGATTCTTCTATTGGATTTTCACAGCACCAGAAAGTCCAGAAAGTCCAGAAAGTCCAGAAAGTCCAGACACCAGAGATGTGTTGGGCCTTTCACTTTAAGTCCCTTATCTCGTACTGTTCTTCATACCCCTTGGATCTGTAAAAATAAAGGAAGAAACTTACTATATCAAAAAACATCCGATTCTTATTACTCCCAGCCTTTCACATCCATCTGGAACCAGTCCTGTTCTGATCAGTTTTACAGCACTGATCATTCCAACAAAAAGTACCTGAGATCAGCTGGTATCAGAGCCTAGAGGGAGCCGTGACCTCACCTCCCACTGACACCAATGATGGGGCACTATTCCTCCCACTGACACCAATGATGGGGCACTATTCCTCCCACTGACACCAATGATGGGGCACTATTCCTCCCACTGACACCAATGATGGGGCACTATTCCTCCCACTGATACCAATGATGGGGCACTATTCCTCCCACTGACACCAATGATGGGGCACTATTCCTCCCACTGACACCAATGATGGGGCACTATTCCTCCCACTGATACCAATGATGGGGCACTATTCCTCCCACTGATACCAATAATGGGGCACTATTCCTCCCACTGATACCAATAATGGGGCACTATTCCTCCCACTGATACCAATAATGGGGTACTATTCCTCCCACTGATACCAATAATGGGGTACTATTCCTCCCACTGATACCAATGATGGGGCACTATTCCCCCCCACTGATACCAATAATGGGGTACTATTCCTCCCACTGATACCAATGATGGGGCACTATTCCCCCCACTGACACCAATGATGGGGCACTATTCCTCCCACTGATACCAATAATGGGGCACTATTCCTCCCACTGATACCAATAATGGGGTACTATTCCTCCCACTGATACCAATGATGGGGCACTATTCCTCCCACTGACATCAATGATGGGGCACTATTCCTCCCACTGATACCAATGATGGGGCACTATTCCTCCCACTGACACCAATGATGGGGCACTATTCCTCCCACTGACACCAATGATGGGGCACTATTCCTCCCACTGACACCAATGATGGGGCACTATTCCTCCCACTGACACCAATGATGGGGCACTATTCCTCCCACTGATACCAATAATGGGGTACTATTCCTCCCACTGATACCAATAATGGGGCACTATTCCTCCCACTGATACCAATAATGGGGTACTATTCCTCCCACTGATACCAATAATGGGGTACTATTCCTCCCACTGATACCAATGATGGGGCACTATTCCCCCCACTGATACCAATAATGGGGTACTATTCCTCCCACTGATACCAATGATGGGGCACTATTCCCCCCACTGACACCAATGATGGGGCACTATTCCTCCCACTGACACCAATGATGGGGCACTATTCCTCCCACTGATACCAATAATGGGGTACTATTCCCCCATTGACACCAATGATGGGGCACTATTCCTCCCACTGACACCAATGATGGGGCACTATTCCTCCCACTGACACCAATGATGGGGCACTATTCCTCCCACTGACACCAATGATGGGGCACTATTCCTCCCACTGATACTAATGATGGGGCACTATTCCTCCCACTGATACCAATGATGGGGTACTATTCCTCCCACTGATACCAATGATGGGGCACTATTCCTCCCACTGATACCAATGATGGGGCACTATTCCTCCCAGTGATATCAATGATGAAGCACTATTCATTCTTCTAATACCAATGATGGGGCACTATTCCCCCCACTGATAACAATGATGGGGCACTATTCCTCCCAGTGATACCAATGATGGGGCACTATGCCTCCCACTGATACCAACGATGGGGCACTATTCCTTCTACTAATATCAATGATGGGGCACTATTCCTCCCACTGACACAAATGATGGGACACTATTACTCCCATTGATACCAATGATGGGGCACTATTCCCCCCACTGATACCAATAATGGGGCACTGTTTCTCCCACTGACACCAATGATGGGGCACTATTCCTCCCATTGACACCAATGATGGGGTACTATTCCTCCCACTGATACCAATGATGGGGCACTATTCCTCCCACTGATACCAATGATGGGGCACTATTCATTCTTCTAATACCAATGATGGGGCACTATTCCCCCCACTGATAAAAATGATGGGGCACTATTCCTCCCAGTGATACTAATGATGGGGCACTATGCCCTCCACTGATACCAATGATGGGGCAGTATTCCTTCTACTAATACCAATGATGAGGCACTATTCCTCCCACTGACACAAATGATGGGGCACTATTCCTCCCACTAATACCAATGATGGGGCACTATTTCCCCCACTGATACCAATAATGGGGCACTATTCCTCCCACTGATACCAATGATGGGGCACTATTCCTCCCAGTGATACCAATGATGGGGCACTGTTCATTCTTCTAATACCAATGATGGGACACTATTACTCCCACTGATACCAATAATGGGGCACTATTCCTCCCACTGATACCAATAATGGGGTACTATTCCTCCCACTGATACCAATAATGGGGTACTATTCCTCCCACTGATACCAATAATGGGGCACTATTCCTCCCACTGATACCAATAATGGGGTACTATTCCTCCCACTGATACCAATGATGGGGCACTATTCCCCCCCATTGACACCAATGATGGGGCACTATTCCTCCCACTGACACCAATGATGGGGCACTATTCCTCCCACTGATACCAATAATGGGGCACTATTCCTCCCACTGATACCAATAATGGGGCACTATTCCTCCCACTGATACCAATAATGGGGTACTATTCCTCCCACTGATACCAATGATGGGGCACTATTCATTCTTCTAATACCAATGATGGGGCACTATTCCCCCCACTGATAACAATGATGGGGCACTATGCCTCCCACTGATACCAATGATGGGGCACTATTCCTTCTACTAATATCAATGATGGGGCAGTATTCCTCCCAGTGATACCAATGATGGGGCACTATGCCTCCCACTGATACCAATGATGGGGCACTATTCCTTCTACTAATATCAATGATGGGGCAGTATTCCTTCTACTAATACCAATGATCGGGCACTATTCCCCCCACTGACACAAATGATGGGGCACTATTATTCCCACTAATACCAATGATGGGACACTATTACTCCCATTGATACCAATGATGGGGCACTATTCCCCCCACTGATACCAATAATGGGGCACTGTTCCTCCCACTGATACCAATGATGGGGCACTATTCCTCCCGGTGATACCAATGATGGGGCACTATTCCTCCCACTGATACCAATGATGGGGTACTATTCCTCCCACTAATACCAATGATGGGGCACTATTCCTCCCACCGATACCAATGATGGGGCATTATTCCTGCCACCGACACCAATGATGGGGTACTATTCCTCCCACTAATACCAATGATGGGGCACTATTCCTCCCACCGATACCAATGATGGGGCACTATTCCTCCCACTGATACCAATGATGGGGCACTATTCCTCCCACTGATACCAATGATGGGGCATTATTCCTGCCACCGACACCAATGATGGGGTACTATTCCTCCCACTAATACCAATGATGGGGCACTATTCCTCCCACCGATACCAATGATGGGGCACTATTCCTCCCACTGATACCAATGATGGGGCACTATTCCTCCCACTGATACCAATGATGGGGCACTATTCCTCCCAGTGATACCAATGATTGGGCACTATTCATTCTTCTAATACCAATGATGGGGCACTATTCCTCCCACTAGTACCAATGATGGGGTACTATTCCTCCCACTAGTACCAATGATGGGGCACTATTACTCCCACTAATACCAATGATGGGGCACTATACCTCTCACTGATACCAAAGATGGTGCACATAAATCCCATTGATGCTGAAGCATTTTCTACTCCCACTGGCCACAGTTCAGCCCCCCTAAGGTCAGAAGGATAGTAAACTGGCCCTTTGTTTAGAAAGTTTGGAGACCCCTGATCCAGGGTGAGCTTTGAATAAAAAAATATATAATATATAATCAATAAAAACATTTTTCTGGATGCCAGGCTGGCAGATATTAAAATGCAGGATGCCCTATAGTTAGAACATTAAATTAAGCCATATGGACTATACTAGAACAGTGTTTATTAAAGTGAGTGATCTATCCTACTGTAAAATCAGACCTTTAGGCTGGGTTCACACTAATGCCGGATGCGGCTCTCAGCAGGGGGTCCGGTGAGTCCATGTTCTCTGTTTCAGGGACGAATCGGGGCTGAAAGTTTGCCCAAATTTGGCCCTGAAACTGAGCCAAAGATGCACAGGACTCCTGGGTAAGCCGCTCCGCTCCATAGAGAGCCGGTCACAATCTCCTGTCGAGCGAATTGGATGCGGGTAAACCCACATCCAATTCGAATTAGTGTGAACCCAGCCTTAGGATCCAGTGACCCCCTCAATACGTCTTTGGCCTCTGGGAAGAAACCTAAGACAACAATATAACAATCTATATTCGGAGGGACAACCCTCCATCCAACACAGGTGTCACTATAATTCCACCCTTTGTTTACACATTAAACATAGCTCCCAACTTTCGCAAATGATTAACAGGTAGACTTTTTTGGCACACAGTATGTAGGCAAAGAACATGTCCCTGCCACTGTGCCAGTTACACGGGCCACACAAGTTTAACATGCAGAAAATGATTGACTAAAACACACAAGTACTTTTCTAACCTTAAGTTTTCTTTTATATCGGCTTTTCAAAATAACAAAAAAAAAATAGATAGATAGATACATAGAGAGATAGATAGAGAGAGAGAGAGAGAGAGAGAGAGAGAGAGAGAGAGAGAGAGAGAGAGGTTGGATAAAAGGTTAAATGCAGAATAACACTTTTGGTAGTAAAATTGTTAATTTTGTATAGAGATGTACACATCAGACCATAAAGAAGAACAGCTGAGGCTACAGGAGGGACGGAGGGATTGATCTCAAAAGAGGGACAGTTCCTCCAATTGAGGGACAGTTTTTGGAGCTATGCATTAAAGGCTCCTCATCTCTTATGCTATTCTCCAATGATATGACTTACTTAAATTTCTTTGCAAGATTTGTTTCCCCGATGGCTTCCAGCAGTTTAAGGGTTACGTTTAGGGCTTCTTCCTTTGTGTAGTGCTTGATCAGAAGACCTGGAACATCGATGCGGTCTGCTGTCTCCAGCTCGGCAACTGGAATGTGTTTGAGTGGCTTAAGGGTGTCCTCATCGTTCAGATACTCTTTAAATTCTTTAAAGCTTTGGTCCTTCATTTCTTTAAGAATGGAGTAAATAAGGTCCTTGCAGCTGCTCCTTGTAAGAGCCATTGTGAGTCCTCAGAAATGGAAGTGGGAATTGTGTAAGCCGTCCTTTCGCTTTCTATGTTCCTTCTAGTTCCTTGTTCACCTTCTGCCTAGTTCTCAGACAAGCCTTTACAACGAAGAATATTTCCTGCTGTCGTTTAACTGTAAACTGACTCAAGTAACGAGAGCTCCGTTTACCATAAGGTGACCAGATTTTTAAAATGAAATCCGGGGACATATTTTTTTTTTCTACTACCCTGTTTCCCCGAAAATAAGACCTAGCGTGATTGTCGGTGAGGGCTGCAATATAAGCCCTACCCCCCAAATAAGCCCTAGTTAAAGTCCTTGTAGGTCTTATTTTCAGGGTAGGACTTATTTTCGGGGAAACAGGGTAGGGCTTATTTGGGGGGTAGGGCTTATATTGCAGCCATCACTGACAATCACGCTAGGTCTTATTTTCGGGGAAACAGGGTAGTAATGGCAGCAATCGACGACTCTTTGCCCGTCTCCGTTGCCCGCCTCACAGCCTGTCAAGTCTAAAGCCCCATACCCCCTATCAGATTTTCTGCTGATTTCTTCCTTCAGATTTACCAAAACCATATACCGTATTTTCCGCACCGTAAGGCGCAGTCTCAATTACGGGACTATTTCTGTACTTGACCCATACATAAGGCGCACTGCATTATAAGGCGCATGCTAAAACATACGGTCTACAAAAAAAAGGTAACGGAAGCAAAACAGTGAGTTTACTTGTACTTTATTCTACTATTCTACTATTTCCTACTGATCAACGGTATCACCAAAAGTAGATCGCCCAGCTCACAGGTAGGAGAAACACCGGCCACACTGCGCTCGAGATACAGTTCATGTGAAGGGACGAATGACTTCCCGGTCCTTACGGGGAATAGTCAGTAGTCTCAATGAGATCGGGGCGCTCCGCTCACACAGCGATACACACACCAGCCGTGTAGCACTGAAAGTAGGAACCCACGTGATGTAGCTCCAGGCGGAGACTCAGAGCGCATCAACAGTGTGCTAGTGCCCAGGTGTAAAAGGGGTTTGATGGATCTGTTTAGATTGTAGATCTCCTTCAAAGTGGAGTGGTTGGTATATCGCTGCCAGCGTACGTCCCTGTGTCAGAGCGGGAAATGATTTTGGAACTCAGTGCACACATAAGGCGCACCGGATTATTAGGGGCACGGCCGATTTGGAGGAAAATATAAGGCTTTTCGGTGCGCCTTATAGTGCGGAAAATACGGTAATATGAGGTCAAACCTTCAAACCTTAGGAATTTCAATTTGTATGCAATCAGGCAGGCCCTTGCACTACATGGTTTTGGTAAATCTGAAGACAAAAACCAGCAGAAAATCTGATAGTGTGTATGGGGCTCTACTCTTCGGGCCCCGGCTACTACTGGGTGGGGAGCAGAGGAAGATCACTCCGCCAGGGAGGGCAAGGAGATAAGCAGGCAGGCGGCTGGCCGGGACTTGAGCCAAGGCAGAAGAACATGCGAGTGGAGCTGAAAACTGAAGAAAACTCAGCGAAACTAAAGAAATAGTCCCTCCGCTCCGACCAGCACATGATCATCAGAAAGGGGCGCAGATAATGGAAAAAAAAAAAGTCACATAAGCTAGTAGGAGCGGCAGAGGAGGGGGGGTGCAATTCAGATTTTTTTTTATTCTGCACGGGCTGTCTTTGAAATTGCCCCAGCCCCTGTTCAAATCCAGTCCAGGGACAGACTTGGTCCGGGGACAGTGTTCCCAATCCGCGGACTGTCCCCGGGAACCGGGGATGTCTGGTCACCCTAGTTTACCAGTTAATAAGGTCCAGTTTCCATCCGGCATTTGTTTGGTATACATTACTGGCTTGATTTCTACATTCATGTGGGGATTTCAGTGAAATCCCTATTGTGCCTCGGACAGAACAATAATCTATTTTCTGCTTTCTCCTCAAACTCACCATTGCCACTTGCAGTGGAACAGAAGAGGTTACACATTACAATAGAAATGGACTTTGTAGGCACACGCATAAATAAAAATAATTGATGTTTTTTATTTGGATAAAGTTAAAAAGCATAGTATTGCAAACACATATTAAAAAAGAAACATAATATTAATAATCAACCCCAAAGACTCAAATAACACCTCCAAGATATATATAAATCCAGATTGGTGCAAAAAGAAGGATTAACCAGTAGCAGCATCCAATGGAAATAAATGTGTGGAGTGGTTGAGTCACAATATGAGGTCACACAGAGAATTTGCTCTACATGTTACGCGCATAGCTGCGCTTCTTCAGGAGATTGTAGATATAGTAAAAACAGTTTCTAAATAACACAGCATCAAAGCTGCATAGAATGCGGGTCAACCGAGTTGTCCCAGATAGTCAGAAAAGTCAGATAATAAATGCAGGCGTATATATCCAACACTCTAAACAGCTGGTAAGCAGCGGGTCCAGGGAGTAGGGGGCGCACACTTTGATAGAAGGTAGTCCACCACAATAATATAGGTTCATAAAGGTCACTGTTTGTAAAGTCAGTGACCAAAGATGTCCAATGATAAAAGAGGAATGTTTTTGGGGCTCAGTACCTCTTAAGGACACTTCAAGGAAAAAGAAGGTTGAGGAACAAAAACCGTGTGTGCTCTCCTGGACGAGTGTAGCCTGACTGAACCTATATTATTGTGGTGGACTACCTTCTATCAAAGTGTGCGCCCCCTACTACGCTCCCTGGACCCGTTGCTTACCAGCTGTGTAGAGTGTTGGATATACGCCTGCATTTATTGTTTGACTTTTCTGACTATCTGGGACAACTCGGTTGACCCGCATTCTATACAGCTTTTATGCTGTGATATTTAGAAACTGTTTTTACTATATCTACAAGCTCCTGAAGAAGCGCAGCTATGCGCGTAACATGTAGAGCGAATTCTCTGTGTGACCTCATATTGGGACTCAACCACTCCACGCACTTTATTTCCATTGGATGCTGCTACTGGTTAATCCTTCTTATGGCACCAATCCAATCTGGATCTATCTATCTATCTATCTATCTATCTATCTATCTATCTATCTATCTATCTATCTATCTATCTATCTATCTATCTATCTATTTATCTTGGAGGTGTTATTTGAGTCTTTGGGGTTGATTATTAATATTATTATGTTTCTTTTTTATTATGTGTTTGCAATACTATGCTTTTTAACTTTATCCAAATAAAAAACTTCAATTATTTTTATTTACGCGTGTGCCTACAAAGTCCATTTCCTCATTCTCTATAGTCTCTGTTGTTTAAATTAGTCGCGCTAATGTTGCCATGTCGCAACTATATCAGCCCGGTAAACTTCTGCCTGGGTTGACATCTCTGCCTTCATTAGGGCTTGGAATGGAAAGTATAACCTGTAGAAGAATCTGTACTGGATAATGAGTCTGTCCTCTCTCGGGTTGGTCCAGTGCGTCATTCATTACTTTTTTCTCAAACATTTCTGCTGCATGTTCCTGGGATCATATCTGTAATTTCCGATTGGATGGAAGGTGGTTAAAATTGACTGAAAATTGCCAACAGACACGAGCATTAACAGGAAACCTGTCTGCACTGTGCTTCAATGACCATCAAGGGGGGAGGGGGCTGACAGAAGGGATTTACAGAACTAGCAACTATTTATCTTAGAGTACACACAACACACCTCTTAGCCCTGAGCAACCGCTTATCTCTTCTCCACATAACATTCTCTACCTCCTTCTCAGGAATTACAGACTAAGGGGAAGCACACAGCCAGCCCAGCAGACTGATATTTTTCCTTTAGAACAGTTTCCAGCTCAGCTCCTGAATGAAGCCGACCAACTTCGTACCTTTTTCCAGCTGGGAACTGGCTGGTCGCCCAAATTCTCCTCCTTCTTCCATTCTGCAATGAGCAGATCAGCCTTTCCTAACCTTTTTTTACTCCAGAGGAACCCTTTAAATGATGTTAAGGTCTCCAGGAACCCTTGCTAAAATGAACTTATCCGGGTCAGTGAGAAGAAGGCCCCTTACAATGATGGTCAGAAAAGAGTGTCCCCCCTTAACCACTTGCCGACCGCCACAAGCCGATGTACGTCCCTATTTTGGGGACGGATATCGTTGTTATGGCAGCAGCTAGCTGCCATAACCCCGGTATCTCCGTGTTCGGACGGCGGTCGGCTACAAGATAAAAAGGGTCTCTGTGGCGGATTCGCCGCAAGATCACTTTTATCGGTGGCGGGAGAGGGGCCCCCCCCTCCCGCCGCGATCCGGTGCCCTCCGACGCTTACCGGAGCCGTCGGCAGCAGCGGAGGCGATCGCATCTGTCCCCTTGCTGGGTATGGAGATGAGGGAGGGGAAGATGGCCCCCACCCATCTCCATACCATAGCAGGGCGGAAGCGACATCACTTCCGCCCATACCTCTTAAAGGCACATTTTTCTGTTGTCATTTTTTCAAATGACAATTTTTTTTTTATTGCATTTAAGTCCAAATATGAGATTTGAGGACTTTTTGACCCCAGATCTCATATTTAAGAGGACCTGTCATGCTTTTTTTTAATTACGAGGGATGTTTACATTCCTTGTAATAGGAATAAAAGTGACCCCATTTATTTTTTTTTTTAAAACAGTGTAAAAATAAATAAAATCAAGTAAAATAAATAAGAAAAAAATTTTTTTTTTTTAAAACGCCCCGTTCCCACGAGCTTGCGCGCAGAAGCGAACGCATACGTGAGTAGCGCCTGCATATGAAAAGGGTGGTCAAACCACACATGTGAGGTATCGCCGCAATCGTTAGAGCGAGAGCAATAATTCTAGCCCTAGACCTCCTCTGTAACTCAAAACATGCAACCTGTAGAATTTTTTAAACGTTGCCTATGGAGATTTTTGAGGGTAATAGTTTGACGCCATTCCGCGAGCTGGCACAATTTTGAAGCGTGACATGTTGGGTATCAATTTACTCGACATAACATTATCCTTCACAATATAAAAAAAAATTGGGCTAACTTTACAGGTGTCTTAATTTTTTTATTCAAAAAAGTGAATTTTTCCCCAAAAAAGTGCGCCATTTTATTCTCTAGGGTGTTAGGAAAAAAAACAATATATATAATGTTTGGGGGTTCTAAGTAATTTTCTAGCAAAAAAAACTGTTTTAAACATGTAAACACCAAAATCTTAAAACGAGGCTGGTCCTTAAAGTGGTGTTCCGGCCGAAATTATACTTCCCTATAATACACTAGCTTAATGTATTCTAGTAAAGTTAGTCTGTAAACTAAGGTCTGTTTTGTTAGTTTATAGCAGTAGTTTGTTATTTTATAAACTTACAGCAGGCCGTGGCCATCTTAAGTGTGGGCATCTGAAGCCAGACTGTATTTCTTCCTGGATCTCATCCTTGCAGATCTCGCACATGCTCAGTGCAGCACAAGCAGTGTAATAGGTTTCAGGTCAGGTTTCCATAGCAACGGCAGTTTCAGAGGAAGTTGCCGCCCCTTCCCAGAAGGCATTGCAAACAGGAAATGATGCGATGTGCCGCGGCCAGGGAGGAGGAAGTGAAAAATGAATACAGCAGATATACAGTAGATGCTGAGAAAAAAAAAAAAATATATCCAATTTGTTTACAGTGCACAGTTTAGTGAGGGATGCTGAAGAGTTGTAAAAGTGGGTGGAACTCCACTTTAAGTGGTTAATGAGCTAGTTAATGGGAAGAATGCCCCTGGCAGTTGTAATCAGTGGGAAGAATGTCCCCAGTACAGTGGTGGTCAGAAAAGAATGTCCCCCTTGCAGTGGTGGTCAGTGGGAAGAATGTCCCCAGTATAGTGGTGGTCATTGGTAAAAATGTCCCTCTTACAGTGGTGGTCAGTGGGAAGAATGTCTCCCTTGCAGTGGTGGTCAGTGGGAAGAATGTCCCCTTTACAGTGGTGGCCAGTGGGAAGAATATCCCTCTTACAGTGGAGATCAGTGGGAAGAATATTCCCTTTAAGTGCTAGTCAATGTGAAGAATGTCCCTCTTACATTGGTAGTCATTGGAAAGAATGTCCCCCTTACAGTGGTGGTCAGGAAGGAATGTCCCCCTTACAGTGGCGGTCAGGAAAGAATGTCCCTCTTACAGCAGTAGTCAGCGGGAAGAATTTGAGTAAAAAAATACACAAAAATTAATTTTAGGGCACACAAACGTGAAAAATACCGGATCTTTGGGTAAAATATAAAAGGTTGCACCGAGTAAATAGATGCCCAACATGTCAAACCTTAAATTTACGTGAACCCGTGAAATGGTGACAAACTTCAGTACCCCATTTTCCATAGGCAAGGCTTTAAATGCCTCCTAGAGAGGTCATTAATTTAGCGTTACAGAGGAGGTCTGGTGCCAGATTTATTGCTCACTCGATGTGCGCGGGGATATGCAACATGTGTATCACAATTGACGTTATGTGTAGGCGTTCCCTGTGCAGCATTTACATTCGTACGTGCGTATATATGGGGGTGGAGGGGCCTCAACATTTGTTTTTGGGGGGAGTATTTTATGTGCTTGGCTGAAATGTTAATTTTTTTACAATTAAAAAAAAAATGTTTTACCTAACTTTTTTTTTTCAGTTGTTGGTCCTCTGCTCCTTCTGACAGAAGTGAAACTGCATTCCTGTCTGTCAGTGAGATGCCAGAAAAAAAGGCAGCCAAATCTCCCAGTGTTCCCCTCCACATATCAAAACTGTGCCCAGGGCCCATGTCTCTTCTTCCCCTACCTTGTCCTGGTTCTCAGTAAAAGCTTTATGTTTAGTACAGTGAAACCTCGGATTGCGAGTAACGCGGTTAACGAGCGTTTCGCAATACGAGCACTGTATTTTTTAAAATAGTAACTCGGTTTGCAAGTGTTGTCTCGCAAAACGAGCACGATTCAGGCCAAAGCGGTGTGCTGTACCGCGTTTGGCCTGAGGTGGGGGTGCTCCGGAGCCGAGCAGAGCCGAACGTCGCCGATCCCAGCCGATCGGTGCTGTTCGGAAATGCACGGAAGGGCCCGAGGACAGCACGGCTGACCTCGGCAAATCTCGGGAACAAAGTCTTTCCAAGGTTTACCGAGGTCAGCCGACATGTCCTCGGGCCTTTTCGGGCCATTTCCGAGGCTCTCCGGCACCCCCCCGTCTCTGCCTGCATGCGGTATTGCATCTCGTTGAAGTCAGTGCGGAACAAATTATTTTCGTTTCCATTGATTTCAATGGGGAAATTCGCTTTGATATGCAAGTACTTTGGATTACGAGCATTCTCCTGGAAAGGATTATGCTCGTAATCCGAGGTTCCACTGTAGTTGGGAAGTGAACAAAATTATTTCAGTGCAGCTCCACTGCGGAATGAGGACAGACCGCCCTCCTTACTGTGATGTGACATATCACATGATCAGAGACAGGAAGAAGGAGAAGCTGTCTTCCTTCAGATTGGGCGCCTCCTCAGAAATCACCAACACCCCCTTATCCTCCTCCCTCAGAGATGGGTTTAAGTGGAACTGCTCTCGCTAATGCCTAAATGTCAGGCTGGAAGCTGCGGTCATGTGACAGTCAACATTAAGGTGGGTCTCCTGGACTTAGAAGTGAGCAGCAATAGCACCATTAAAACAGAGTTCCACCCAAAAGTGGAACTTCCGCTCATCGGATTCTTTGACAGGTATCCTTTCCCACTTTCATGAGTCCGGGCCGCGGCCGTGACGTCAGCACGGGGCTCCCTCCTCCACCCCCCCCCGGCCGCCGGGCCAGAAGGAGAGAGGAGCGGGCCTTGCACATGCGCAGTAGGGTTCCCGGCTACACTGCCGGGTACTCTTACCTGCAATGGCGGCGGCAGCACCCGACAGCTGATGGAAACATCAGCTGCGGGTGCCGACATCACTGGACTCCAGGACAGGTAAGTGTCCATTTATTAAAAGCCAGCAGCTGCAGTATGTGTAGCTGCTGTTTTTTTTTTTTTTTTGGGGCGGAACACCTCTTTAACTCCTCGTACAACTGAATGGTACAACTGATCTCTGTGCTGACTCACTTACTCTGATCCCACTTGTACACATCAGATTTAAAGGACACCACACCACTTCCAAGTGTGCAGCATTTTGAGGCTGGAACCGCTGGGCCTGTATCGGGCTCCACAAATACAGCAGTTATGTCACCTCCACCAGTGACACATC
This sequence comes from Aquarana catesbeiana, assembly GCF_042186555.1. Lineage (NCBI taxonomy): Eukaryota > Metazoa > Chordata > Amphibia > Anura > Ranidae > Aquarana > Aquarana catesbeiana. The sequence goes on from NC_133329.1 coordinate 44,847,986, forward strand.
CCATTGTCAGGAACCATTAAACAGACGGAGACAGAAGAATGGTAAAAATGGTACAACTGATAAACGTAGTCAAAACATAGCCCGGGTTCGGTAGCCAAATCGAGTAGTCAGAACAAGCCAGGAAATCAGGAAGCCAGAGATCAGCGTAGTCAGAGGCAGCAGACAGGATCAGGAACCAGAAGGGGCATCAGCCAGGCAAGTCTTCAACAGGAACACAGCAGAGAGATATGTTGACCAAGGTGAAGGCAATTGATGAAATGAACCAGACAGTTTAAATAGCCAGAAGGGGCTGGCTGTGGGCTTGACTGACGAGCAGGAGATGATTAATAGGTGAGCCACTGTGGAATGATGAGTACTGGCAATTAACTGACAGCTGAGCAACCGGAGCACAGAGAAGGAAGGGCTGAGAGCCTAGCCGTGACACCCATGGTTGATATGGGATACAGAAAATGCTCTCTCCAAACTCTGGCTTGCTCTTTTTCTCCTGATGTGCCTCTTAAATCTCTCTCATGACTCCAGGCTTGGTCCCTAGGCACTCTTTCTCAAAGAGTGGGGGAGCAGCATCTAGTAAAGGTGCCAAGCACTTAAAGTGATTGTAAAGTCTTGTTTTTTTTTGTTTAAAAAAACCAAACAATTTATACTTGCTCTGTGCAGTTGGTTTTGCACAGAGCAGCCTAGCTCCTCCTCTTCTCAGGTCCCTCTCCGACGCTTCTGGCCCCTCCCTCCTGTCCCCTCCCTCCTGTTAAGTGCCCCCACAGCAAGGAGCTTGCTATGGGGGAACCCGAGCCGAGCCACAGCAACCATTCAGACACGAAGCTGTGGCCCGGCCCCACCCCACCTCCTCTCTCTCCTCATGGGCTCACTGAATTTCATTGTGTAATATGTGCAACCGGCGCAAAACAATATTCCCCGTATAATAATACCATTAATCAACATGTATGGTTTTCTACGGCTACAGGTTTCCACTATTTATATTGTAGAAAGTTGAAAATGTATACATGTAAGTAGCTGCGCCGTCCCTAATCAAAAATAGTGCTCACATCAACATGCTTAGTAAATAACCAATAGTAGAAATGTCCAATTCGTTTAGTTCTGAACTTGTTTTTTAACAAACTTTCGTCAATTTGTCAATCCAAAAACCCGAAAGTTCCAAAATCTGAAATAATGACTAACTATTAAATTCTAGGTATTGGAATTCCCTTCAAATGTGGCTGTTAGCGAACGTAACAAATACAAATTTATTAGGAATTATCTGAAAAAACGAATGGAACGTAACGCATCAATAATAATGAATAACAATTATAATAATAATAAAAACATTTTATTATTATTATTTATTATTAATTCGTTCTGTTCCATTTGTTTAGATACGGCATTCGTTATTTTGGATAATTGGTTACTTCGGATAAATCCATATTCGTTACGTTCACTAACAGTCATATTTGAAAGGAAATTCCAATACCTAGAATTTAATAGTTAGTTATTATTAGTTAGTTAGTTATTATTTAGAATTTTCGGATTTTCAAATTTACGAATTTTCGAATTTACAAATTTTTTTTCTAATTTTCTAATTTACGGATTGCGATCATAATGAATGACCCAAAAAACGAAAAAAAAAAAAGAAGAAAAAACTGTAAGATCTGCAGATCTGTTTGGAAATACAGATGTAACAGAAAACACTTTCACATGTTGTTTCTAATGTCTATTGAATGTTTGTTACATTAAAGTTCATTAAACAAACAAAAAAAAAAAGGGTGGAGTGGAGGGCACATGTTTCCTGTGGACAGTGGAGCTCCAACTACAGGTTGGGCGTCACCATTTGGCGTCACCATTTGGCCGTACTGTAAGTTACACACCTTTATTGTTTGAGAGATTGTTCTCCGTTTAAAGGATATCCTATACTTATAGATATCACTGATTTAATTTCAGAGCATTTTACTCCTGATGATTGGCATGAGCCATGAAACGTGCGTTGAGTTACATCGAACTGATGCTTAGACAATTTTGGCTCACCATGAAAAATCGATCATGTTTATTGAACTTTTATGAATGGATGAGTGTCCTTTTGCTACTACAATGTTTATTATGTTTTATCTTACTCTGTATAACTATTACATATTAATGCAAATGTATTACATTATATTGTGTCCTGGATTACAGATTGACACTCTCTATGATGTCATTTGTTATTAATAAAACATTTTATAAATGAATTGAATAAGGTATGCATTCAGTGACTTGCCTCATATAAAGTGCCTTTTCTTTCCTCCTTTTGTTGTATACATATCAGGGATGGAGGCTCGTCATTGTTACAATTAGGTTGTGTTAGGTCGCATCCACTATACAGCCATTCATTGTTTGTTACAATAAAGTTCATTAAAAAAAAAAAAAAAAAAAAGGTGGAGTGGAGGTCATGTGTTTCCTGTGGACAGTGGGGCTCCAACTACAGCCATTCATTGTTTGTTACAATAAAGTTCAATAAAAAAAAAAAGTGGAGTGGAGGGCACATGCTTCCTGTCAATCGTGGAGCTCCACTCTGCAACCTGACTCCCTCTTGGAAAGAGCAGGCAGCCTGCTGGAGAGGTAAGGTTGGCATCTTCTGAGGCACCACATATGGGGGGATGGAACGCACCGTGCGAGATGTCCTGCTCAAGGCCTTGGATAGCCTGACTGGGCAGAGCTTCACGAGGTTCCGCAACAAACTATCTGACTGTAAAATTGAGGAGGGCTTCATGAATATCCGCAGAGGAACGCTAGAGAATAAAGATCGTGAGGATGTAGTGGATCTGATCCTGAGTCACTACATGGATTCTTATGGACCGGAGCTGACAGTGGATGTTCTGGAAAGCATCAATGAGAGTCAAGTGGCCTTGGAACTTAGGAAGGACCTGGAGAATGGTAAAGCTGGCCATAGGCTTTGGATGCCTGCTGTAATTGGGGGTATACTGGTCACTGGCATCTCATTTATAAGCAGGGAGGCTACAGGCCCCTTTCACACTCATGCAGTGCGATTAGACCGCAGTGTGGGGTAGCACGGTGTACCTGTGGGTTTGGTGCAGGTTAGCTGCACTTTCCCATTTCGAGGGACTGTCCCTCATTCAGGAACAAAGTCCCTCTGTCCAGGGACGGCCCGTCCATCAAGGGCGCATCGGGCGCCGCCTCCTCTCTCCATCACCGCCGTCACCCCCTATTCATGCGTCCGGCCACTTTCAGGCCACCGGGCGCATTAATTATAGCGGCAGGGGGGTTGAAGCACCTGATTAGAGCCAGAGGCTCTAATGGGCTCTAAAATAGGGTGGACTCCAGACGCAGAGCATTGCGCTCGGAGCCCACACAGGTGTGTTAGAATAGCAAATAATTATTCGCTATTCTAACACTGAGTCGCCTCTCCGCCAATCAGGAAGCACGGGTGTAAGACGTGTTTCCCGATTGGTCGAAAGGAGAAGCGTTCTGATTGGCCGCCGAGGAGGAGGGAGGAGACGGAAGCCGCCAAACAGGGGAAGGTGATGCCCGCGGAGGAGAGCCAGGTAAGCCGCATGTGGTTGAGGTACGTGCACCGACCGGACCGACCCAACCGGGGGGGGTGGGGGGTAGGTACACTGTTTGCCGCCCCCCCCCAAAAAAAATTACCACCAGCTGCCACTGCCTCTCTTTCCTCCTCATTTGTCCCTCATTTTGGTCTGATCTATATAGTTGTATATAAAATTCACTATTTATCTATCCAAACATGTTTCCCAGCGCTAAACCTTTCATCTGATTTCTAAATTGCTGCATTTGTAGATTCCAAAGGCCAATATAAAGGAATAGTAGTGGTAAAAAAAAGCACTTGTGGGTTTAACCAATATATATATATATATATATATATATATATATATATATATATATATATATATATATATAATGTGTATATATATATTTACAATTCTCCTTTTAGAGGGGGTGAGTCCTATGCCTACGTACTTTTGCTAATGGGTGTCCCTCGTTCCCATTTTGGAAATTTGGGACTGCCATTGACTTCTATTATGTCCTGCAGTTTGGGTGCGCCTTCTGAAAGTGCACCAAAAGTCCTGCATGCATGCCCCAAAACTGTGGGACGTAACAACAGGTCACTGCTACTGTTACATGGTAATATCTGGGTTTGCAAAGTCATTTGGTGCACACATTGTTAATTTATATTCTATTTGTATATGCGATTGTAGATTGTTATGTTTTGTATTTATATGTTTTGCATTACAGTATGTAGTTTTTGAAGGGCAGCTAATTCCCTTTCAGCCCCTCCTCTTAAAGGATAAGTTCACCTTTTGACAAAAATAACAAAAAGCTAATTTTTTTGCAGGTAAAAAAAAGTGCATTTATTTATTTTTTGTTTTGGGAGCCTGTAAAGCAATGCACCAGCGATCAGCAGATTGTTGATGCCATGCAGGTCTCCTGCAGATCTGTCAGTGTATGGGCATGCTCATACCTCGTATGAGGATACTGATACATTCTGAAAGGAAGAATCAATGAACTACCACAGTGTCAGGGATGTGCAGTCAGGGGAGGCTGTAAAAGGAGGAGCCTGTAAAAAAAAAAATCGAGCTTCGAGGGTTGTAGCTCGGCGACCTGGGGTGATATGGGGGTATGTAGCCTAAGTCATACCACACCGTTGGTAAAAATTTGGGGCTCCTATGACCTATGGTTCCAGAGATATGGTGCTCCTTGCACAGTGTGTTAGAAGCTACATACAGAGCGGCCAGTTTAAATACAAGCTGGTACACTCTGTTTGCAGCAGACAGAGAGGATGAGCTCACAGTTCCTCTCCTCACTTCTTGTCAGAGGCACTGAGCTCAATGGACAGCTTGGAACCTTCAACCAATGGTAAAGCACTATTGGTCCAAGCTGTCCAATGAAAAAAATGCTGCAGTGGAGGACGCCTCTCACTGCAGTGTCATAGAAGGGGGCGTGTATCTAAAAGACAAATACTCCCTTCCAGCCCCGCCCTCTTAACTACAAGGAAAAAACATGTGTTTATGTGTATAAGATTTACCCACAATCCCATGTTTTTCTCACACAGTTAAGAGGGAGAAACTGATTCTGTTGAAAAAGTACAAGCTAAATCATATATTATTATGCTATATGTTATAAGGTAATAATTTAATTTTTATCTATTTACTGTGAAATTACTGGTTGGAAGTTATTAGGGGTGCAACGGATCAAAAAACTCACGGATCGGATCGATCCTCGGATCAGAGTCACGGATCGGATCATTTTCGGATCAGCAAAAAACAAAAACAAAAAAAAACAAACAAACACACAAATCTTGTTACACCCACCGGAGTTTTAGATTTAAAAGCTATTTTCAACACAAAACTGAGCTTATATGCATACATACAGTATTTGTAGATCGGACAGACTGTTTAGATGTTAGATTTTAAAAGCAACAGCAAACCTGCCAACCTTACATGGTTGCTAATGTGACAGAACACCTCTGATTTTCACATTTAACGTCCCCCACTGTAATACAGCCACATGTCCCCCACTGTAATATAGCCACATGTCCCCCACTGTAATATAGCCAATCCATGTCCCCCACTGTAATATAGCCACATGTCCCCCACTGTAATATAGCCACATGTCCCCCACTGTAATATAGCCACATGTCCCCCACTGTAATATAGCCAGTCCATGTCCCCCACTGTAATATAGCCACATGTCCCCCACTGTAATATAGCCACATGTCCCCCACTGTAATATAGCCAATCCATGTCCCCCACTGTAATATAGCCACATGTCCCCCACTGTAATATAGCCACTAGGGATGAGCCGAACACCCCCCGGTTCGGTTCGCACCAGAACCCGCGAACGGACCGAAAGTTCGCACGAACGTTAGAACCCCATTGACGTCTATGGGACTCGAACGTTCGAAATCAAAAGTGCTCATTTTAAAGGCTAATTTGCATGGTATTGTCCTAAAAAGGGTTTGGGGACCCGGGTCCTACCCCAGGGGACATGTATCAATGCAAAAAAAACTTTTAAAAACGGCCGTTTTTTCGGGAGCAGTGATTTTAATGATGCTTAAAGTAAAAAAAAAAAAAGTGAAATATTCCTTTAAATATCGTACCTGGGGGGTGTCTATAGTATGCCTGTAAAGTGACGCGTGTTTCCCATGTTTAGAACAGTCCATGCACCAAATGTCATTTTTAAAGGAAAAAATCTCATTTAAAACTGCTTGCGGGTTTAATGTCATGTCGGGTCATGGCAATATGGATGAAAATCAGTGAGACAAACGGCATGGGTACCCCCCAGTCCATTACCAGTCCCTTTGGGTCTTGTATGGATATTAAGGGGAACCCCGCACCCAAATTAAAATAAGGAAAGGTGTGGGGCCACCAGGCCCTATATACTCTGAACAGCAGTATACAGGCGGTGCAAACAAGACAGGGACTGTAGGTTTGTTGTTAAGTAGAATCTGTTTGTAATTTTGAACATTTTTAACGTGTTTAGCTCCAGCCAAAAAATCTTTTCTAAGCTTTTTGGAAAACATAGGGAAGGGTTATCACCCCTGTGACATTTGTTTTGCTGTCTTTCCTCCTCTTCAGAAGATTTCACCTCACTTTTTTGTCCCAATGAAAAATGTTTTTTGAAAATTTGGGTTTTTTTGTGGAACAAGGATTGGAAAGCATCAGTGGAAAGGAGAACTTGTTTTCCCATATTAACTCTTACAGGAGAGAATTTCCCTTCCTAGGGGTAGATTTCATCTCACTTCCTGTTGTCTCCTTCCGTTTGCAAGTAGGAGTCGTTTGTAAGTTAGATGTTTGAAAGTAGGGTCCTGCCCTATATACTCAGCAGAAATTTGGGCCTTAGGTGTTGCTGTGGCCACAACACTGTAAGCCCTCACAGGGCCCTGCTGTGAAATATTAGATCAAGAATTGTAATTACATGCCCCTGTTGAACAGGAGCTGAAAAATTAGGCCTTAGGCACTGGTGCTGGTGCCACAACACTGCAACCCCTCACAGACACTCTAGTTGGAACGCAGGAACGAGCCCTGCTGCAAATTATTGCTTCAAAAATTGTAATTACACGCCCCTGTTAGACAGGGGCAGAAAAATTGGGCCTTAGGCACTGGTGCTGGTGCCACAACACTGCAACCCCTCACAGACACTCTAGTTGGAACGCAGGAACGAGCCCTGCTGCAAAGTATTGCATCAAAAATTGTAATTACACGCCCCTGTTAGACAGGGGCAGAAAAATTGGGCCTTAGGCACTGGTGCTGGTGCCACAACACTGCAACCCCTCACAGACACTCTAGTTGGAACGCAGGAACGAGCCCTGCTGCAAAGTATTGCATCAAAAATTGTAATTACACGCCCCTGTTAGACAGGGGCAGAAAAATTGGGCCCTAGGCACTGGTGCTGGTGCCACAACACTGCAACCCCTCACAGACACTCTAGTTGGAATGCAGGAACGAGCCCTGCTGCAAAGTATTACATCAAAAATTGTAATTACACGCCCCTGTTAAACAGGGGCTGAAAAATTGTGCCTTAGGCACTGGTGGTGGCGCCCAGAACCAAAAATGTTCTTACAAGCTATCAGCGTGATGATTGAGGAGGAAGAGGATAATTACTCAGGGATAGTCACTCAGCATCAGCATAGGCAGTCTTTGAAGGGATCTGAGATTTCAAAAAAAATTATTCGGTTACATCAGCATCAGGTGCTTGGTAGCTGGTGGTGATCCAAGACTCATTCATTTTTATGAAGGTCAGCCGATCGACCGAGTCGGTGGACAGACGCACCCTGTGATCGGTTACCACGCCTCCAGCAGCACTGAATGTGCGTTCCGAAAGAACGCTGGATGCAGGACAGGCCAGTAGCTCAATTGCATACTGTGCAAGCTCTGGCCAGTGATCCATCCTCAAGACCCAGTAACCCAGAGGATTTTCGGTGGGAAAGGTGTCCAAGTCTGATCTTGCCCCTAGGTATTCCTGCACCATGTAAAACAGACGCTGGCGATGGTTGCTGGAACCGATCATACCTTGGGGCTGCGGACCAAAAAATTGTCTGAACGCATCGGTCAGACGGCCACCTTCTCCACCGCTCCTTCTTTGACTGACCGAAGCCTCAGCAACACGTTGTCCAGAAACAGGAGTTTGTAACCTCCCAGTCTCTGGGAACGCGTTGCACAGACCTTTCTGCAAGGCCTCCCGAAGATGTTTCATCCTCTGCTCCCTCTGCGATGGCAAGATAAGGTCCGCAACCTTACCCTTGTAACGTGGATCAAGGAGGGTTGCCAGCCAGTATTGGTCCTTCTCCTTGATACCACGAATACGAGGATCCTTACGCAGGCTTTGCAGGATCAGGGAGGCCATGCAGCGTAGGTTTGCTGAGGCATTCGGTCCGGAGTCCTCTGGGTCACTAAGAACGACATGGTCCGCAGCCACCTCCTCCCAGCCACGTACAAGTCCATGTGTTTCTTGGGACTGATCCCTTAAAGACTGCTGCTGATGCTGAGTGCCAGGCTCCACCTCCATACTGACACAATCTTCCTCCTCCTCCTCTTCCTCCTCGTCCTCTTCCTGTGTGATCGGCGGGCACGCAGGAACACTGTCTGGATAAAGGGGGCCTTGAGAGCTAAGGAAGTCCTCCTCTTCCTGCCTCTGTTCTGCCTCAAGTGCCCTGTCCATTATTCCACGCAGCGTGTGCTCCAACAGGTGGACAAGGGGGACAGTGTCACTGATGCATGCACTGTCACTGCTCACCATCCTCGTGGCCTCCTCGAATGGTGACAGGACAGTGCATGCATCCCTGATCATGGCCCACTGGCGTGGGGAAAAAAAACCAAGCTCCCCTGACCCTGTCCTGGTGCCATAGTCGCACAGGTACTCATTGATGGCCCTCTGCTGCGTGTGCAGCCGCTGCAGCATGGCCAACGTTGAGTTCCACCTGGTGGGCATGTCACAGATTAGGCGGTTCTTGGGCAGGTTAAACTCCTTTTGGAGGTCCGTCAGCCGAGCACTGGCATTATATGACCGGCGGAAATGCACACAGACTTTCCTGGCCTGCCTCAGGACATCCTGTAAGCCCGGGTACCTGCCCAAGAACCGCTGCACCACCAAGTTAAGGACGTGAGCCAAACAGGGCACATGGGTCATTTGTCCCTGTCGGAGGGCAGAGAGGAGGTTGGTGCCATTGTCGCAAACCACCATTCCTGCCTTAAGTTGGCGTGGCGTCAACCACCTCTGAACCTGCCCCTGCAGAGCTGACAGAACCTCTGCCCCAGTGTGGCTCCTGTCCCCCAAGCACACCAGCTCAAGCACCGCATGGCATCTTTTGGCCTGCGTACTTGCGTAGCCCCTTGAACGCCTACGGAGCACCGCTGGTTCCGAGGAAGAGGCCATGGAGGAAGAAGAAGAGGAGGGGGTGGAGGAGAGAGGTGTGTCACAATCAGCATTTTGGAGGCGTGGTGGCGGAACAACCTCCAACACTACTGCACCTTGTCCTGCATCCTTCCCAGCTGCCAGCAGAGTCACCCAATGCGCCGTGAAACTTAGGTAACGTCCCTGTCCATGCCTGCTGGACCATGAGTCAGCGGTAATATGCACCTTACCGCTGACCGCCCTGTCCAGCGAGGCATGGACATTGCCTTCCACATGCCGGTAGAGAGCCGGAATCGCCTTCCGTGAGAAAAAGTGGCGTTTGGGTACCTGCCACTGAGGAACCGCACATTCCACAAACTCACGGAAGGGGGCAGAGTCTACCAACTGAAAAGGCAGCAGTTGAAGTGCTAGCAATTTTGCCAAGCTAGCATTCAACCGCTGGGCATGTGGATGGCTGGGAGCAAACTTCTTTCGGCGGTGCAGCAGCTGGGGCAGGGAAATTTGCCTGGTACAATCTGACGTCGGTGTACCAAAAGCAGATTGCCCACAAGTACTTGGCTGTGACACACCTAATTCTACACCTTCATTCCTCTCACTGCAGGTCTCAGAGAGGACTGAAGGTCTAGTGGGGTTGGAAATCTCAGCTGATGAGGAGCAAGGAGAGATCCTCTTTGTTCTTTGGTGTGGGTCTTTTAGATACGCTTGCCAACGAACTGCATGGCAGGTCAACATATGTCTGGTCAAGCATGTGGTACCCAAGCGGGAGATATTTTGGCCACGCGAGATACGCTTGAGACATATGTTGCAAATAGCAGCGGTGCGATCTGATGCACTCGTCTCAAAAAAGGCCCACACCAAAGAACTTTTTGAATAACGCGCAGAGACTGCAGCGCCCTGCACATGTGGAGCTTTGGGGTGTGATGCAGTCAATGTGCTGCCCTTAGGCTGGCCCCTGGAGGGCATCCTGCCTCGTTGGTGATGTGCTGCCGCCTCCTCCTCCTCCTCCTCCTCCTCCTCCTCCTCCTCCTCCTCCTCTCTCCTATCAGGCACCCACGTTGAGTCAGTGACCTCATCATCCCCTCCCTCCTCATCACTGGAGCAAACCTGGCAGTATGCTGCAGCAGGGGGAGCATGACTGCCAGATTGCTGTCCTTCTTGGGCACCCCCTCTGTCTGCGCTCATGTTACTGCCTTCATCGAGCTCAGTATCGTCATCAGAGCCTTCCAAACGCTGGGCATCCTCCTGGAGCATGTACCCAACACTGTGGTCAAACAGTTCGAGGGAATCCTCATGAGGACATGGTGGAGCTAGGGAAGGAGTCACTGATGACATTGAGCTGAGGGAAGAGGCCGCTGCTTTGCCAGACAAAGCACCCTGGGCATGGGTGAGAGAGGATGAGGAGGATGAGGACGGCTTGGTCATCCACTCGACCAAGTCTTCCGCATGTTGCGGCTCAACATGGCCAGCTGCCGAAAAAAAGGCCAAGCGTGTCCCATGGCCACGTGCTGATGAGGATGCACCGTCTCCACGACCAGCACTAGACACAGAGCCTGCTTGCCCTCTCTTATTGGCTTGTGACTGTCTGCCTCTCCTTCTTGGCCTTCCAGACATACTAATGGCCTGTAGCTGCACTAAGCTGGGATAGAACACCTGTAATTTTCTTCAAGTAGCTTTATATACTGTAACCAGACAAGCCTGCCTGTCAGTAGGAAGATAACAGGAACGGATCTAGCTGAACACTGTGAGCAGGACGCACTGTACTAAATGTAAATAGTCTAGCTGCCTGACCGTGGTACTAATAGGATCAAATAGAACACCTGTAATTTTCTTCAGGTAGCTTTATATACTGTAACCAGACAAGCCTGCCTGTCAGTAGGAAGATAACAGGAACGGATCTAGCTGTACACTGTGAGCAGGACGCACTGTACTAAATGTAAATAGTCTAGCTGCCTGACCGTGGTACTAATAGGATCAAATAGAACACCTGTAATTTTCTTCAGGTAGCTTTATATACTGTAACCAGACAAGCCTGCCTGTCAGTAGGAAGATAACAGGAACGGATCTAGCTGAACACTGTGAGCAGGACACACTGTACTAAATGTAAATAGTCTAGCTGCCTGACCGTGGTACTAATAGGATCAAATAGAACACCTGTAATTTTCTTCAGGTAGCTTTATATACTGTAACCAGACAAGCCTGCCGGTCAGTAGGAATTTAACAGGAACGGATCTAGCTGAACACTGTGAGCAGGACGCACTGCACTAAATGTAAATAGCAGGAACGGATCTAGCTGAACACTGTGAGCAGGACGCACTGCACTAAATGTAAATAGTCTAGAAGATAACAGGAACGGATCTAGCTGAACACTGTGAGCAGGACGCACTGCATTAAATGTAAATAGTCTAGATAGAAGATAACAGGAACGGATCTAGCTAAACTGAATACAGTGTATATATATATATGCAACACCTGGGATGCATATATATACACAATACACTGTAAGTGCAGCTAACTGACTGACTGTTCTGCCTAATCTATCTAACTCAAATCAAATGACACTGTCTCTCTCTCTCTCTATCTCTCAGCACACCGGAACACACACTACACAGGGCCGCCGTGCAGGCGGCCTTATATAGTGTGGGGTGTGTACTAAATGCCCTGAGCCGTAATTGGCCAAAGCCACCCTGGCTTTGGCCAATTACAGCTCTCTCTACTGACAGCGCTGTGATTGGCCAAGCATGCGGGTCATAGTGCATGCTTGGCCAATCATCAGCCAGCAATGCACTGCGATGCCGCAGTGAATTATGGGCCGTGACGCGCCACACGAATTTAGCGCGAACGGCCCATAACGTTCGCAATTCGGCGAACGATCGAACAGCCGATGTTCGAGTCGAACATGGGTTCGACTCGAACACGAAGCTCATCCCTAATAGCCACATGTCCCCCACTGTAAGCCACATGTCCCCCACTGTAATATAGCCACATGTCCCGCACTGTAATATAGCCACATGTCCCGCACTGTAATATAGCCACATGTCCCGCACTGTAATATAGCCACATGTCCCGCACTGTAATATAGCCACATGTCCCCCACTGTAAAATAGCCACATGTCCCCCACTGTAATATAGCCAGTCCATGTCCCCCACTGTAATATAGCCAATCCATGTCCCCCACTGTAATATAGCCAATCCATGTCCCCCACTGTAATATAGCCAATCCATGTCCCCCACCGTAATATAGCCAGTCCATGTCCCCCACTGTAATATAGCCAATCCATGTCCCGCACTGTAATATAGCCAATCCATGTCCCCCACTGTAATATAGCCACATGTCCCCCACCGTAATATAGCCAGTCCATGTCCCCCACTGTAATATAGCCACATGTCCCCCACCGTAATATAGCCAGTCCATGTCCCCCACTGTAATATAGCCACATGTCCCCCACCGTAATATAGCCAGTCCATGTCCCCCACTGTAATATAGCCAATCCATGTCCCCCACTGTAATATAGCCACATGTCCCCCACTGTAATATAGCCACATGTCCCCCACTGTAATATAGCCACATGTCCCCCACTGTAATATAGCCAATCCATGTCCCCCACTGTAATATAGCCAGTCCATGTCCCCCACTGTAATATAGCCAGTCCATGTCCCCCACTGTAATATAGCCAGTCCATGTCCCCCACTGTAATATAGCCAGTCCATGTCCCCCACTGTAATATAGCCACATGTCCCCCACTGTAATATAGCCAATCCATGTCCCCCACTGTAATATAGCCAGTCCATGTCCCCCACTGTAATATAGCCAGTCCATGTCCCCCACTGTAATATAGCCACATGTCCCCCACCGTAATATAGCCAGTCCATGTCCCCCACTGTAATATAGCCAGTCCATGTCCCCCACTGTAATATAGCCACATGTCCCCCACTGTAATATAGCCAATCCATGTCCCCCACTGTAATATAGCCAGTCCATGTCCCCCACTGTAATATAGCCAGTCCATGTCCCCCACTGTAATATAGCCAGTCCATGTCCCCCACTGTAATATAGCCAGTCCATGTCCCCCACTGTAATATAGCCAGTCCATGTCCCCCACTGTAATATAGCCACATGTCCCCCACTGTAATATAGCCACATGTCCCCCACTGTAATATAGCCACATGTCCCCCACTGTAATATAGCCAATCCATGTCCCCCACTGTAATATAGCCAGTCCATGTCCCCCACTGTAATATAGCCAGTCCATGTCCCCCACTGTAATATAGCCAGTCCATGTCCCCCACTGTAATATAGCCAGTCCATGTCCCCCACTGTAATATAGCCAATCCATGTCCCCCACTGTAATATAGCCAATCCATGTCCCCCACTGTAATATAGCCAATCCATGTCCCCCACTGTAATATAGCCAATCCATGTCCCCCACTGTAATATAGCCAATCCATGTCCCCCACTGTAATATAGCCAGTCCATGTCCCCCACTGTAATATAGCCAGTCCATGTCCCCCACTGTAATATCCACACAGACTTCCCACTGTATTACTGCTGTGCCTGTTAGTCATACCTTGCTTTAGAGAAGCCGCCAAACCCATGAGTTGGGGGCGGGGTGATGACGTCAGCACGATGCTCAGCGCCGCCGGGTGTACCAAGATGGCCGCGGCTCTGGAGCTAGGCCGAAGCCGCGGCCTTTCCTAAAACCCGAGGCCGCGGAGCGCTCCACGGATCGCGGGTGTGCCAATCTGAACAGGTTGGCCCATTCGGATCGCGGATCGGTGACGATCCGTTGCACCCCTAGAAGTTATAACTTCAAACTTCTGTAATTTGTCCGGTAAGCCACCTGCTTGAGTATGGATTTTGAAAATATAGTAAATGACCTTAAAAACAATATATATTAATTATTTGTATATTACTTATCGTAATTAACCCCTTACCACCCAGGCCAATTCTGACACTTTTCTCCTACATGTAAAAATCATCATTTTTTTTTTGCTAGAAAATTACTCAGTACCACCAAATATTATATATGTATTTTTAGCAGACACCCTAGGGAATAAAAAAGCCCTCTGAGGGCTTCACAGAACAGCTGTATTTATACTGAGATTAACTTACAGGTGCGCTCTATTTACTAATTAGGTGACTTCTGAAAGCAATCTAGATTTTAGTTAGGGGTATCAGAGTAAAGGGGGCTGAATACAAATGTACACCACACTTTTCACATATTTATTTGTAAAAATTGTTGAAAACCATTTATCATTTTCCTTCCACTTCACAATTATGTGCCACTTTGTGTTGGTCTATCACATAAAATCCCAAAAAAAAACATTTACGTTTTTGGTTGTAACATGACAAAATTTCAAGGGGTGTGAATACTTTTTCCAGGCACCTTATCCCTCCATTTAGGCGCCAACATTTCTTAATGAAACAAAATGCACGTGTCTAGTTTGCAGAATGAAGATTTGCTTTTCAGACGAAACTTAGATTTTTTGTACATTTAGATGTATCTGAATTTCCATATGGACAAAGTAACGAATGTCAACGAATCCAAAAAAAAGTTGTAACAAAATTAACAAATGCATTTGTTTCATACGGAATCATTGTAAATGGCTGGTTGTCAAGGAGCGAGTGGCTGCTGCATCCTTAACAACAATGACCCAACTGCGGTCAGCAGCATTTCCCACTGACAACAGAATGTAAACAAAACAAGTCCCGACAATAAATAAAGAAAAAGAAAACTGCGTGGGGGTCTCCTCAATCCATTCCAGGCCCTTTGGGTCAGATAAGGATTCTGAAGTGACCCCATGCCAAAATAAAAAAAAAGGGAGTGGGATCCCCCCAAAATGTATACCAGACCCTTAGGTCTGGTATGGATTTTAAGCAGAACCCAACACCAAAAGTAAACCCTGGCCCTGTGGTTGTGGGGGAGCTACACCCCTACTCATTCATCATAAAAAAAAAATTGAAGTCAAAAGTAAATAAAAACACAGACAGACAGTTTATGACAAGTCCTTTTATTAAAAAAAAAAAAAAAGCAAAAAAGCATGTCCCCCGATGTAAATCCAACGTCCATCACAAAGAACACTGTAACAAGGGGTTAAGTTCTGTTACATTTATTGACAGGTTCATTTATACATTTACCCTTTAGATTTGTGGAAGTAAGTACAATGATTAAAACAACACACAAGTAGTATAGTAATAAAAGAGATTTACTTAGCTTTGATTAAAGATGTATTATAGATGATAAAACACAGATAAATACAGCATTCAATCCAGGGGAGTCACAACCTCATTAGAAATGAGATACCTGGAGGTGACAGTCAACTTGATTCGGACTTTCTCTTCTTCAATCCTGAATCAAATCTCAAACTGGCCCTGGCCTCCCGGTCATATTTATATGGTAGGGAAAACAATAGCTAATAACTAATGAAAAGGAAAAGGTCAAAGGTTCCCATGGCATAATGAAACAGATGTCTCATGCATTAAGCATGTTGTATATAGATAGAAGCAAAGCTTTTCAGCTGGAACTTGGTGGAACTCTTTTCCACCACCTCTGACTCAGGCCCTCTGCTCACCACAATCACTTGTAAACACAAGAGTCCGGCTTCTGTGTTTATCAGTGATAGCTTGTCTCCCAATGGCTCCCACAGATCTTATCTCCTGAGCAGCTCCCACTGAGTGCAGAATGGGAACAAGGGAGATGCAGGTGCCCGGGGTGCATAGCGGATACAGACACGGTGTGGTTGAGTTCCTGTACCTATTTTCTGAGAATAAAAGCCCTGGATAGCAGTGAGTACTTATACACCAACATACGCCTACAATCACCTCAAGTACACACCAACATAAAACTAGTACTAAGTTCCTTGTAAATCAATAACTAAAATTAATTATGAATATAAACCCGTACTACAAACACCGACCTGTGCAAAAAAAAAAAAAGGATTGTCTGGAGGTACAGATCTGGGGAAGGGTACAGAAAAAATTCTGCAGCATTCAAGGTCCCAATGAGCACAGTGGCCTCCATTATCTGTAAATGGAAGAAGTTTGGAACCACCAGGACTTTTTCTAGACCAGGCCGCCCAGCCAAACAGAGTGATCGGTCGAGAAGGTCCTTAGAGAGATGACCAAGAACCCGATGGTCACTCTGACAGAACTCTGAGAGAAAGATTTTTCTGTGGAGAGAGGAGAACCTTCCAGAAGAACAACCATCTCTGCAGCACTCCACCAATCAGACCTGTATGGCAGAGTGGCCAGACGGAAGCCACTCCTCAGTAAAAGGCACATGACAGCCCGCCTGGAGTTTGCCAAAAGGCACCTGAAGAACTCTGAGAAACAAAATTCTCTGGTCTGATGAAATTAAGATTGAACTCTTTGTCTTGAATGGCAAGAATCATGTCTGGAGGAAACCAGGCACCGCTCATCACCTGGCCAATACCCTCATTACAGTGAAGATGGTGGTGGCAGCATCATGCTGTGGGGATGTTTTTCAGCGGCAGGAACTGGGAGACTAGTCAGGATCGAAGGCAAGATGAATGCAGCAATCTACAGAGACATCCTTGATGAAAACCTACTCTAGAGCGCTCTGGACCTCAGACTGTGGCGAAGGTTCATCTACCAACATAACAATGGCCCTAAGCACACAGCCAAGATAACAAAGGAGTGGCTACGGGACAACTCTGTGAATGTCCTTCAGTGGCCCAACTAGAGCCCAGACTTGAACCCGATTGAACATCTCTGGAGAGATCTGAAAATGGCTGTGCACCTACACTCCCCATCCAACCCAATGGAGCTTGAGAGGTCCTGCAAAGAAGAATGAGAGAAACTGAACAAAAATAGATGTGGCAAGCTTGTACCATCGTACTCAAAAAGACTTGAGGCTGTAATTGGTGCCAAAGGTGCTTCACCAAAGTATTGAGCAAAGGCTGTGATACTTGTGTACATAGGATTTTTTTTTATTTTTAACAAATTTGAAAACATTTCAAACAAACTTCTTTCACGTTGTCATTATGGGGTATTGTGTGTAGGGTTTTGAGGAAAATAATGAATTGAATCCATTTTGGAATAATGCTGTAATATAACAAAATGTGGATAAAGTGAAGCACTGTAAATGTATCTTCTGTCCCAGAGAAGAAGTGTGAGGGATGTTATGTAAATAAGAGATCCTTTTTTTTTCTCTCTCTCAGTTTTTCCAAATAATCCGGAAACAAGACCATCGAGGAGGCCGGTGCAGGGTGCTGAAGATGAAAGGTAACTATGTTCCTCTTTGAATCATAACCAACAAAGTCCATTTATAACAGAAGTTTAACCGCTTCAGCTCTGGAAAGTTTACCCCCCCCCTCTTCCTGACCAGGCCATTTTTTGCGATACGGCACTGCGTTATTTTAACTGACAATTGCGCGGACATGCAACGCTGTACCTAAGTAAAATTGATGTAATTTTTTTCCCCCACAAATAGGGATTTCTATTGGTGGTATTTGTTCACTTTTGCAGTTTTTATTTTTTGCGCTATAAACAAAAAAAGAGCGTCAATTTTGAAAATAATATTTTTTTTTACTTTTTGCTATAATACATATCCAAAAAAAAAATGTAAAAAAATCTAATTTCTTCATCAGTTTAGGCCAATATGTATTCTTCTACATATTTTTGGTAAAAAAAACAATAAGCGTATATTGGATTGGTTTGCGCAAAAGTTATAGAGTCTACAAACTATGGGATATTTTTATGCAATTTTTATGTATTTATTTTTTACTCGTAATGGCAGCGATCAGTGACTTATAGCGGGGCTGCGACATTGCGGCGGACAGATCAGACACTAAGTGACAACTTTACAGTGATCAGTGCTAAAAAATATGTACTAACACTGGCAGGGAAGGGGTTAACATTAGGGGTGATCAAAGGGTTAAATGTTTCCCTAGGAAGTGCTTTCTAACTGTGTGGGGGAGGGGCTTGTACTGTGGGAAGGCGAAGATCCCTGTTCCTACTTAGCAGAAAAACAGAACGGCGATCTACCTTGTTTACATAGGCCATTCTGCCAATGTTGGGAACGATTGGCCGGTGCCAGCATGCCGTAAACCCGGAAGTGGCAATGACCTACAGGTATGTGATTTCACCTGTAGAAGCCGCCGCCCCATATATAAATATATATATACGTGGGGGCGGTCAGAAAGTAGTTCATCTTCTTATATTTTGCCTTCCCTGGTTCCTTTCCTCTCCCCTTATTAACTTGATGTAATGTAATTTTGAAATAAAGCATTCCCATTTTCATTACCTAATTTTAGATCCAGTGATATCCTCACTGGGTCTCTGTGCTTCTCTGTTCAATGCAAGAAGATCATGGCTGGTGGGAGGGGCCAACAGGGTTCTGTAACCATCACAGCAACCTGACTCGGCACTCCTCTGAGGAGCCCTCGGCCCTGATGCAAGCAGTGGGCGGGCTCTTGGGAGCCGTAAACACACACATCCCTGTTCTGTGAGGAGAGAGAGATCGTGAGCTCCTACTAGCTGGGAACCACGATCTCTCATCTCCTTTAGTCAGTCCCCTCCCCCCACAGTTAGAACACACACATAGGGAACACAATTAACCCCTTGGTCACCCCCCAGTGTTAACCCCTTCCCTGCCAGTGTCATTTACACGGTAATTATTGCATTTTTATAGCACTGATCGCTGTATAATTGTCGATGGTCCCAAAAATGTTTCAAAAGTGTCCGATCTGTCTGCCGCAATGTCGCAGTCCCAATAAAAATTGCAGATCACTGCCATTACTAGTAACTTTGTTTGGGTACAACGTCGCATGACCGCGCAATTGTCAGTTAAAGCGACGCAGTGACATATCGCAAAAAATGGCCTGGTCATTGAGCAGCCAAATCTTCCGGGGCTGAAGTGGTAAAAGAAGAATGTCACTCTCTCAATGAAAATTGACTATGGGGGTTATTTACTAAAGGAAAACCCACTTTGCACCACAAGTGCACTTGGAAGTGCAATCGCTGTAGATCTGAGGGGGACATGCAAGGAAAATAAAAAACAGCATTTTAGCTCGCACATCATTGGATGATAAAATCAGCAGAGCTTCCCCTCAGATCTACAGCGACTGCACTTTCAAGTACACTTGTAGTGAAGGTGGATTTGCCTTTCGTAAATAACCCCCTATGCGTAATCCTTATGCTGCTAACATTAGTAAATACATAGGGAGGTATTTATATTTACTTGTTTAAAACTTTTTTTTTTTATTCCTTCAGTAACTTCCCAGTCTCTGTCCTAGGCCACAATTATTTCATACATCCCAGGAGTATTCTCAGATAAGCACACCCTCCTGCCTGTATGCCTGAGCTAAGGCCAGATGGATTCCATGGAGTACTTACTATGCTGGGGGGGGGGCTGTTTTCAAAGTGGAGACATGGATGGATGGGGGAGTTTACTTTGAATATTAAAGACAAATTGATAGTGTTTTTGGTTTGCGGTGCTCAAGTGTAGTGTAGTTCTGCTTTAAGAGAGGAAGGGTAGAGCTGGTGTTTGTTTACTATTACATTGTTTACACCTGTGGTTGCTGTTGTTGGCTCACAGCGATCACAAGGTACAGAGCCACTCTCATTGGCTCTGTGATCTGTGTTGTCTAATGACAGTGTGATCACAAGGCATTATGAGCACCCGTGCATGCACACTGTACACAAGGATGTTTTAACAGGGAAGCCCCCAACTGGCCATTTATTAGAATGTCAGGCCATGGTGGGGGGTAGACTGTATCAGTTGTAAATATAGTAAAATAATGTGAATTTCACCTTTTTTGTTTCTCATTTTTCAGGGCGGCCCCCAGTAACATGACCGATGCCCTGACCTGCTGTGTGTGCATGGAACTCTATACGGATCCGGTGTCTCTGCCGTGTGGCCATAGCTACTGTAAGGATTGTATCACCAGGACGTGGCAGAACCAGCATCCAGGGGTGGCCTCCTGTCCTCTGTGCGCACGGACCTACCCCAACAGGCCGGAGCTGAACAAGAACTGGGGTCTGTGTCAGTTAGTGGAGGCCTATAGAGCTCAGCCCGGCCAGCACTCCTAATACATGAAGTCCGGGGGGGGGTCTATAGGTGAACAGATCCCTCTGCGGGCCGAAATAGACATCAGATACAGTAAAGCCCATCTCCGGGGGGAACAACAATACTCCCTTGCAGTGGAGTTGCCCTCATACTTCAGGCTTGAAGTGCTTCTACTGACTAAATGGCTTTTACCTTAATGCATTCTAACACTAGGCGCTCTAACTATTTAAGGCGCTCAAGTCTCCTTAGTTATTAGCAGATGATATAAATGAATGCAAAGTGTTGAAAAGTAAAAGTGAGAATAATGTGCGAGGTTTTAATGTTTTCTCTATTCACTATTCTCTATAAATGGAGAAGGCGGAGTGGTTCTGGATTTCAGTGAACATACACTATATTACCAAAAGTATTGGGACACCTGCCTTTACACGCACATGAACTTTAACTGGTTCCCGACCGGCTCGTGTACATATACTGCGGCACAATGCCACTGCTGCATGAAACCCTATACATATACGGGGTTCCTTTAAGAGCCGCCAGAGGGCGCGCCCACTACACGACGGGGGACCCAATGCGCTTGGCCGGTGGCCATGCACACAAGCGCCAGCACGTGTGTGTGTGTAAACACACAAATCCCTGTGTGTCAGAGGAGAGGAGACATGTCGTTTGTTCCTAGTAAGTAGTAAGACCAATTTCCTCTGAAAAGTGGGACTTTAAATGGATCACAGACAGAAAGAATATAGAAAAATAATTGGATTTTTAATATTGCATGAATAGACAACTCATGGTGAAAAACACAATACAAAGCATTGGATAAAACCAAGACATATACATGTAAAACACAGAATTAAAAGACCAACAACGAACCAAAGCCAAGAAGCTGTCAGGACGACAGTAAGTTCCTAGTAAGTAGGAACAGCAAAATGTCTCCTCTCCTACTCAGTCTTATACCCATACAGTTAGAACACACTGAGGGAACACATTAACCCCTTGATCGCCCCCTAGTGTTAACCCCTTCCCTACCAGTGTCATTTACACAGTAATCATTGCATTTTTATAGCACTGATCGCTGTATAAATGTCAATGGTCTCAAATATGTGTCAAAAGTGTCCGATCTGTCCGCTTCAATACCGCTAAAAAGCACAGATCACCGCCATTACTAGTAAAAAAAATAAAAATGCCATAATTCTTTCCCATAGTTTGTAGACCAAAAATATATGGAAGAATACCTATTGGCCTAAACTGAAGGATGAAGAAATTTGTTTTTTAAAAACATTTTTGGGGATATTTATTATAGCAAAATGTAAAAAATGTTTTTTTTTTTCAAAATTGTCGCTCTTTTTTTGTGTATCGCACAAAGAATAAAAACCGCAGAAGTGATAAAAAAAGCTCTATTTGTGAGAAAAAAAGGACGCAAATTTTGTTTGGGTACAGCATTGCATGACAATTACCAGTTAAAACGAAGCAGTGCCAAATTGTAAACAGTGCTCTGGTCAGGAAGTGGTTAATGACATCCCAGTCTTAGTCCATAGAGTTTGATATTGAGTTGTCATAGGCTATATATATATACACACACACACACACTCTGCATTCAGTGTAGCCTATATCTACAGTTAAGTGTGGTGTTGCAAAACAAAAAATGCATCATGGGGGTTATTTACTAAAGGCAAATCCACTTTGCACTACAAGTGCAAACTAAAAGTGCAAAGTGCACTTGAAATTGCACTGAAAGTGCACTTGCTGTAAATCTAAGTGCACTTTCAGTGCAATTTCAAGTGCACTTAGCACTTTTTGTTTGCAATTGTAGTGCAAAATGGATTTGCCTTTCGTAAATAACTCCCCATGCACGGAAGGCCACCAAGGAGAGGCAGACACTCACAGGCCACTAAATGAGGGCAAGCAGCCTCTGTATCTACTGTCAACAGTGGTGGTCGTGGGCATGGTGCATCCTCTGCAGGCCTTGGGGCACGCTTGTCCTTTTTTTCTGCTGCTGGCTGTGTTATTGAGCCACAACATGCAGAAAAGTTGGTGGAGTGGATAAAAAAAAGCCATCCTCATCCTCCTCATCCTCTGTCACCCAGGCTCAGAGTAGTTTGGCCTCCAACGCAGCTGCCAAAGCGGCCTATTCCACCGGCTCCTTGTCCACAGTCACTCCTTCCATAGCCCCACCATCATGCAAGGGAGGAGTCCCCAGAATTATTCGACCACAGTGTTGGTTATATGCTGCTGGAGGATGCGCAGCGATTTGAAGGCTCCGATGAAGGTTCATAGTTAAAGAGGCAAGAATTTGGGACTTTAAATGAGACGCGAGTCTCCTGATGATGGTTCACAGGTTGAGGAAGAGAGTAACGTGTGCGTAGAGAGAGGGGGTGCCACAGAAGGACAAGAAACTGGCAGTCATGTTCCCCCAGCTGTAGCATACTGCCAAGTTTGCTCCAGTGACGAGGAAGGAGGGGATGATGAGGTCACTGACTGTACTTGGGTGTCTGAGAGAAGAGAGGAGGAGGAAGAGGCACAACTCCAACGAGGCAGGATGTCCTCTAGGGGCAGCTTAAGGGCAGCCACCCTATTGCATCACACCGCAGAGCTCTGCAGGTGCTGCTGACTCCCTGCTGACTTTTAAAGTTCCTTGGTGTGGGCCTTTTTTGACACGTGTGCAGCAGATCGCACTGTTGCTGTTTGCAACCTATGTCTGAAGCGGATCAAGCGTGGCCACAACAGCAGCTGCTTGGGCACCACATGCATTTCCAGACATTAGACGACCTGCAATGCAGTCCGTTGTCAACAGCACTTGAAAGACCCACATCAAAGAAAAAGGCGGACTTCTCCTTGCTCCTCATCTTGTATATCCAACCCTACTTTACCTCCAGTCCTCTCAAAAACCTGCACTGAGAGGAATGAAGGTATAGCAATAGGTGTCCCAAGTACTTGCAGCCAATCTGCTAGCAGTACACCACCAATTGATTTTAGTAGGCAAATTTCCCTACCCCAGTTGCTGAACCGTAAAAACAAATTCGGTCCCAGCCATCCACATGCTCAGCGTCTAAATGCTAGCTTGGCCAAATTGCTAGCGCTGCAACTGCTGCCTTTTCAGCTGGTAGAATCTACCCCCTTTCATGAATTTCTGGAATGTGCTGTACCTCAGTGGCAGGGTCCAAAACACCATTTCTTTTCACGGAAGGCCATTCCGGCTCTCTTTCTGGCATGTGGAAGGCAATGTTTTGGCCTCGTTGGACAGGGCGGTCAGCAGTAAGCTAAAGTTGCAGAACTCATCCTGCCTTTGCAGAGGGAGCAGAGGATGAAACATCTTCAGGAGGCCTTGAAGAAAGGTTTATGTAACGCATTTCCAGACCCTGGGAGGTTACCATTTCCTGGTGCTGAACAAGGTGCTGAGGCTTCGATCAGTCAGAGGAAGAGCAGTGGAGAAGGTGGCCGGCTGACCGATGCCTTTAAACAATTTTTCAGTCCTCAGAGCCAAGGTCTGATTGGTTCAAGCAACCATCGCCAGCGCCTGCATTATATGGTGCAGGAATATCTAGGGGCAAGAGCAGACTTGGAGACCTTTCAAACAGAGCATCCACTGGGTTACTGGGTCTTGAGGATGGACCACTGGCCAGAACTTGCTCAATATGCAACTGAGCTTCTGGCCTGTCCCGCATCCAGTGTGCTTTCTGAACGCACATTCAGTGCTGCTGGAGGGTTTGTAATGGATCAAAGAGTGCGCCTGTCCACAGACTCCGTTGATAGGCTCACATTGATGAAAATGAATCAGTGTTGGATCAGCAGCTATCAAGCACCTGATGCTGATGTAACTGATTGAATTTGCTATAGATCTGGGATCCCTTGAAGACTGCCTATGCTGACTATCCTTTTCCTCCTCAATCTTGATGATGCTAGCTTCCGACAATATTTTTGGTTTAGGGCACCACCACCAGTACCCAATTTTACCAGGGGCATGTAATTACAGTTTTTGATATAATATTTCACAGCAGGGCCTGTTCCTGTGCCCAACAAGAGTATCTGTGAGGGGTTACAGTGTTGTGGCACCACCACCACCACCCTGTGCCCAACAAGAGTAACTGTGAGGGCTTACAGTGTTCTAGCACCACCAAAACCAAAAGCCCAATTTTTCTGCAGAGTATATAGGGGAGGCCATATAGTATATATACTGCTGTTCAGAGTATATAGCGCCTCTGCCATTTAAAAAAAAAATTGCTGCGGGGTTCCCCCTAATATCCATACCAGACCTGAAAGGCCTGGTAAGGATTTTGGGGGGACATCCACGATATTTTATTTTGGTATTTTTGGCACGGGGTTCCCCTTAATATTCATACCAGACTCAAAGGGCCTGGTACTAGACCCCTGGAACCATGCCATTTTTTTTTTTAATGGTTTTTATATCTATATTGCCTGGCTCTGACAATACATTACAGCCGCGAGCAGTTTTAAATGACATTTTTCCTTTAGAAATGTCATTTTACTATGGTACTGTTATAAACATGGGAAAGATGCGCTACTTTACAGGCAGACTTAGGAGACCCCCAGGCACAATATGCCACTTTAAGCTTTATTAACCACTTCAGCCCTGGAAGATTCTACTCCCTTCCTGACCAGAACACTTTTTACAATTTGGCACTGCGTCACTTTAACTGACAATTGCGCGGTCGTGCGACGCTGTACCCAAACAAAATTTGGGTCCTTTTCTTCCCATAAATAGAGCTTTCTTTTGGTGGTATTTGATCACCTCTGCGGTTTTTATTTTTTGCGCTATAAATAAAAGAAAAGCGTCAACTTTGAAAAAAACACAATATCTTTTACTTTTTGCTATAATAAATATCCCACATTTAAAAAAAAACAAAACATATTTTTTCCTCAGTTTAGGCCAATATGTATTCTTTTACATAATTTTGGTGAAAAAAAAATTCGCAATAAGCGTATATTGATTGGTTTGCGCAAAAGTTATAGCGTCTACAAAATAGGGGGTAGTTTTACGGCATTTTTGCTATTATTTTTTTTTTTACTAGTAATGGCGGTGATCTGCGATATTTATTGGGACTGCGATATTGCGGCGGACAAATTGGACACTTTTGACACATTTTTGGGACCATTCACATTTATACAGCGATCCGTGCTATAAAAATGCACTGATTACTGTGTAAATGTCACTGGCAGGGAAGGGGTGAACACTAGGGGGCGATCAAGGGGTTAACTGTGTTCCCTCAGTGTGTTCTAATTGTAGAGGGGATGGGACTTACTAGGGGAAGAGAGAGATCGGTGTTCATACTTTGTATGAACACACAATCAGTCTCCACTCCCCTGACAGAACCAGGATCTGTGTTTATCGGCTGCAGGGGGGAAGCCACGGGCATGCACCTCCGGCTGCGCGCACGTGCCCCTAGTGGCCAAAAGGCGAAGCGACGTAACATAACATTGTTTCGCCCAGCCGTGCCATTCTGCTGCAGTAAAACAAGTGGTTAAAACCACTGCTTCCGAAAAAACTACAGTTTTTTCAATAAAAGTTTTTTATTGCTTCACAGATAAAAAAAATAAAAGAACATAACATCCAAAATTACAATGGAGTCCTTTAATGGAACTATATAAAAAATGGAATGGCAAACACGACATACATTAAGAGAGTATCAAGTCAAATAAGCTCCCATACGGTATACTGTCACAGAACACAATCCCATGGAAAAAAAAGAAAAAAAAAAAGGGGTCTCTGTACCGGGGATCGCTAAGGGCCCCGCCCCCCACCAAACACCCCTAAAGGGAACACACTGTGTCCAGCGAGGAGTCCGGTCCCGACCCCCCTTGACCCGCACCCTTCCAAGGGGATCTCCCCGAGACGAGGAAATGAATCCTCGGCTCCTGGGATATCATGTTCTGGAGATATCTCAGATAAAAACGTAGGCTTGAAGCCAAAACACCGTTGGATCATGATATAACTCAGGATCTTAAACAGAAATAACTAAACCAGAGCCTTATTATGAGGACTCATCTGTAAAACTATTGAAAGAGCAAAGAAAAAGGGATAGAAAAAAGGAGAAAAGGAAAAGAGAGGAAAGAAGGGAGAGAAGAGCAAGGTAAGGTGCCTTTCTACCCGGTGTAAGTCCCACCGTGCTAACAATGCCAGGTATCAGGAAAATTCCAGAATACTGAGCCCAGGGTTCCCATATCGCTGTGAATCGCTCAGTCGTGCCTAATTGGGATCTCACCAGTTTTTCTTGTGCCATTATCCATGAAATCTTTCTTTTCATAGATAATAGAGAGACCGTGGGTAGTTTCCATGCCTGGCAAAACTACCGTTTTTTAAACTTTTTTTTGCATTGATCCATGTCCCCTGGGGCAGGACCCAGGTCCCCAAACACTTTTTATGACAATAACTTGCATATTAGCCTTTAAAATTAGCACTTTTCATTTTTCACGTTCGTGTCCCATAGACTTTAACGGTGTTCGCACAGGTTTTTTTGCCTGTTCACATGTTCTGCTGCAAACCGAACCGGGGGGGTGTTCGGCTCATCCCTATTGATGACATCAGGATCTGCTATGAGTCCCAAAAGTGTGAAGCAGCCACTATTTCTAATAAGGCATATATAGGCAAATCTGAACATATGGTTAAATTCCAATTAAAATTTGGATGCAGCAATTCTAGTGGTGTATTGCATTGCATTAAGGGCTATATATGGTCTATGAATCAACGCAAGTAATTAAAACATTTTAAACTACTTTTTTAATGTTTTTTCATCGTTTTCCATCATATTTTTGTCTTTTCGGGTCAAAAATATAGGGTACCTTTAAAAATGCTTATAAACGAAAACGCGACTAAACACAGTACCGCGTTTACAAGCTGTTTACAGGCATTTGGCGTTTCAAATGCCTCTGAACATTTGTCCTGAACGCATTTTTTTGCTTTAAAAAAAAAGCCTCTAAACTCAGCTGCCCAGAAACGGCTATAAATGACCCTGTGTACATGTCCTGATAAGATAACATAGAGGAGATTTCAGGGGCAGCTAAAAAAAAAAAACACCCAACTGCTCCTAAGGTTGTAAAAATGTCCCGTGTACATGGGCATACTGCTGCTGCTGCTAAACGGACGTTTAGGAACAGTTGGGCATTTTTTTCAGCTGCCCCTGAACTCTCGTCTATGTTATCTTATCAGTACATGTACACAGGGGCATTTATAGTAGTTTCTAGGCAGTTGAGTTTAGAGGCATTTTCTGGAACCCACAAAAAAAGCATCCACAAGCTGTGTTTAGAGGCATTTCAAGTGCCAGGCGTGGCTAAACGTGGTAACTCGCGTTTAGCCGCGGCTAAACGGAAGTTTTTAGCCCCCGGTTTCCAGCTGTCAAGTTAAATCGTTCAGGAGAGGTTGAACAACGTCCCGTGTACATGAAGCCTTACTCTCAAAAACGCTTTTTAGCCCAGCCCTAATTTTGGCATTAACTATAATGCCGCGTACACACGATCGGAAATTCCGCCAGTAAAACTCAGATGAGAGCTTTTTGTCGGATAATGCGACCGTGTGTACGCTCCATCGGTCTTTTGCTGGCGGAATTCCAGCTAGCAAAAGATTGAGAGCATGTTCTCTATTTTTCGGTCGGGAAAAGTTCCTATCTGAAAGTGCGATCGACTGTACAAATTCTGAAGCGCAAAATTCCTACGCATGCTCGGAAACAATTTGACGCGTGCTCAGAAGCATTGAACTTCATTTTCTCAGCTCGTCGTAGTGTTGTACGTCACCGCGTTCTTGATGGTCGAAAGTTCAGAGAACTTGTGTGACCGTGTGTATGCAAGACAAGCTTGAGCGGAATTCCGTTGGAAAAACCATCCAAGTTTTTTCCGACAATATCCGCTCGTGTGTACGGGGCATAACTTGTTAAAAAAGGCATGAGAATTAAAATGAGAGTAGTTTGCAGGTCTGAGCATGCTCAGTTGTGTTGGCACCTAGTTGTACAGAGACGGAGAATTAATCTCTTCTCAGACTTTTAAAGATACAGTAATACCTCGTATTGCGAGTAATGAGGTTAACGAGCGTTTCGCAATACGAGCTATTTTTTTTTTTTAAATCCTGACTCGGTTTGCGAGCGTTGTCCCGCAGAACGAGCAGGATTCAAGCCTGTGTGGTGTGCAGTACCGCATTTGGCCAGAGGTGCGGGGGGCGCCGGTGACACTCGGAGCCGCTCTGAGCTGTACGAATGCACTCGGAGCCACTTGGAAACACTCTGTTTCAGAGTGTTTCCAAGCCTCTCCGGGTGTTTCCGTGTGCATCGGAGCGGCTCCAAACGGTTTCCGAGTGTTTCCGGCGCCCCCCCATCTCTGGCCACATACGGTATTGCATGCAATAGAAGTCACTGTGGAACGAATTATCTGAGTTTCCATTGACTTCTATGGGAAAATTTGCTTTGATATACGAGTGCTTTGGATTACAAGCATTCTTCTGGAACGAATTATGCTCGTAATCCAAGGTACCACTGTATTTCAGTGTATAGATCACTTTTTAAAGCAGTTTAAAAGCAGATTATCTTTAACCACTTGCCAACCAGGCTAATTCTTACATTTCTCACCTACATGTAGGCAGAGAAAATTGAGTACTGTCCGTGATACTTTTTTTATTTGCACTAACATACAATTTTTCAGGACAAGCTTTCGGGGTATGTCCCCTTCTTCAGGGTCCAAGCAGTACTCAAAAAAATTACATAGAACCCCCAAACATTTTATATGTTTTTTTAGCAAAGATCCTAGAGAATACAATGGCGGTTGTTGCAACTTTTTATCTCGCACGGTATTTGCGCAGCAATTTTTTGAATGCTTTTTTTTGGAAAGTTAGCCCAATTTTTGCATAATGTGAAAGATGAAGTTACGCCGAGTAAATAGATACCTAACATGCCATGCTTCAAAATTGCACACGCTCGTGGAATGGCGCCAAACTTCGGTACTTAAAAAAAAAAAAAATCCCCATAGCTTTAAAAATTTTAAATTTTTTACTGGTTACATGTTTTGAGTTACAGAGGAGGTCTAGGGCTATTATTGCTCTCGCTCTAACGTTCGCGGCGGTACCTCACATGTGTGGTTTGAACACCGTTTTCATATGTGGGCGGGACTTAGAGCACACGGGGATAGGGGCGCGTTACAAAAAAAATAAAAAATGTATTGTTAATTTTACTGTTTTTTTTTTTTTTTTTTAGTTTGACACTTTTAAAAAAAATAAAATTTGATCACTTTTATTCCTATTACAAGGGATGTAAACATCCCTTGTAATAGGAATATGGCATGATCGGTTCTCTTTACAGTGAGATATGAGGTTAATAAGACCCCCCATCTCACCTCTAGGCTGGGAAGCCTGAAATAAAAAAGATAAAAAATAAAAATGATCTCGGCTTCCCAGCCGAGGCGGCGCTGTTTGTTTCATTGCAGAGGCCGGGCGTGACGTCATAACATCGCGCCCGGCCTCCGAACGATCATAGAGACTCCGGCAGACCAGATGGTCACCATCCGGGGCCGGCGGATCCTGTCTCCGACTCACCGATGGAAGTGGTGAGTCGGTAGAAGCATCGGAGGTGGTGGAACAGCTGCTATGATCATTCTCATGGTGTAGGGAATCGCTGGCTGAAAAAGTTGGTATCTGAATAATGCTTATAGCTGCACCCATCATTCAGATATACCCGCACAAAGTCAAGGACGTCATATGACGGCCGGCGGAGGGTAAGCGGTTTAATATCATGCGCTAAACATTATTTCCATGTGCAATACTTCAGGTTCTAGCAGAGTAATGCCGCGTACACACGAGCGGACTTTACGGCAGACTTTGCCCGGCGGACTTTTCGACGGACTTTATGACGGACTTTCCGAATGAACGGACTTGCCTACACACAATCAATCAAAGTACGTCGAATTCGTACGTGATGACGTACGACCGGACTAAAACAAGGAAGTTCATACCTAGTAGCCAATAGCTGCCCTAGCGTGGCTTTTTGTCCGTCGAACTAGCATACAGACGAGCGGACTTTTCGACCAGACTCGAGTTTGAAGGATAGATTTAAAACATGTTTCAAATCTAAGTCCATCCAACTTTTGAGAAAACAAAGTCCGCTGGAGCCCACACACGATCAAATTGTCCGACGAAATCCCGTCCACCGGGCAAAGTCTGCCGTAAAGTCCGATCGTGTGTACGCGGCATTAGGGTTTGGGCGCTATTTGTTTTCTGGGCGCTATAGTGAATTTGATTTTGGGAGTATTTTTTCACCGGCGCTATAGTGAATTCTGTTCTAGCGCTAATTAGCGCAATCGCACTATTTTGAGTGTATTTAGAGGAGCTATTGCATATTAGCGCAATAGTAAATGGCCCCACAGTATATTCCACAGGGGATAAGGACACCAGATCTGATTTGATCATAGTTGGCAATGCTTCTGATAAATAATTCTTTCTTCCTGAGTCACTAACCCAACATGTTATATTCAGGAGACAAAAACCCCCTTACCACCCAGCCCAGTCCTCCTTTGATTTTGAATCAGGTCAGTACCTATCATATGGAAAAAGTCCCTCCAGTGCCGGCACAAGGTCATCCAGTGCCCAGGGCAAAGAAGCCAAACTGTGCCCCCTCCCCTTCTTCATTATGTGTTAATCTTAGGGGTTGTTACCCCCAGCAGTGATCTGCTTGACAAATGCCTTATATCAGAATGAGCTCACTGGTGCCCCCATCCATACAGTAAACCGCTGCGCCCAGGGCACCCGTCCCTCCTGCCCACCCTTTGTCCTGGCCCTAAGTCCCTCTGACATCATACCCTTTAGATATAACAAAAAGTGCAGCGCTGGATACATATACAAAACCCAAAATTGGTATTACTAACGAAGGACAAACAACTTTCATATGTGATCCAAAAATAGTGAAAAAAATGTACAATAAAATAAGTAAGTGCTTCACTGTAGTGGTATGTGTGCGTGATTAATACCAAATTTTACATCCACATATTTTGAGAAAGTCCAAAATACAGAAAAAGTGTCCAAAGAAACGATTCAGGGTGCCCCTGATGATGTCATTTCTGACGAAACAGCCGTAGGGTTGACACGCTCGTACCGACGGCGCATGCGCGGAGTTTCGTTTTACAGCTGAGTTTGTTCCTTGCAAGGAAAAGTGTTTTATGGATGCCAATGTGGCGTTTTTTTAATAAATGAGAGTTAAAACGCTCTATACTATTGGAGTTTTCTCTTTCCTCTTGGATACCTTCATATCGGTGAGAGTTCTTTTTCCTGATTGGACCGCTGTTTGGAGGCCTGTGGTGATCGCTTGCTGATCTATATCCATCATCCCAGATAAAGTTCCAGTCGCTGCAGAGTGAAAACCCCAAGCTGTTAGCTCTATGCCTCTAATCAGAGGCTGTCTGGTAAGCCTTCAATCTATACCAGGTGACGAGTGTTCAACACGGTGACAGTCACGGATTTATCCATATATATAAAAAAAGTCACATTTAATCGTTTCTTTGGACACTTTTTCTGTATTTTGGACTTTCTCAAAATATGTGGATGTAAAATTTGGTATTAATCACGCACACATACCACTGCAGTGAAGCACTTACTTATTTTATTGTACATTTTTTTCACTATTTTTGGATCACATATGAAAGTTGTTTGTCCTTCATTAGTAATACCAATTTTGGGTTTTGTATATGTATCCAGCGCTGCACTTTTTGTTAAGAGGCCTTGCACACTGGGGCGGGGGGCGAAGTCAGCGGTAAAACGCCGCTATTATTAGCGGCGTTTTACCGACGGTATGCGGCCGCTAGCGGGGCGGTTTTACCCCCCGCTAGCGGCCGAAAAAGGGTTAAATACCACCGCAAAGCGCCTCTGCAGAGGCGCTTTGCCGGCGGTATAGCCGCGCCGTCCCATTGATTTCAATAGGCAGGAGCGGTGAAGGAGCGGCAGACACTCCGCTCCTTCACCGCTCCGAAGATGCTGCTGGCAGGACTTTTTTTACCGTCCTGCCAGCGCATTGCTCCAGTGTGCAAGCCCTCGGGGCTTGCACACTGGAATACAAGCAGCGGCACTTTCGGGGCGGTTTGCAGGCGCTATTATTAGCGCAATAGCGCCTGCAAACCACCCCAGTGTGCAAGGGCTCTAAATCTATTTAGTAGTGCCCTTATCAAGGTATAGTGCTTAGCTGCAGGATATTCTTTCACAGGTTGTTATACTCACTTAGTTATTGCTTGTACACCTAGCGCAAATCTTTTCTTTAGAAACATCATACCCTTTAGAGCAGAGGGTCTCCAAACTTTCTAAAAAGAGGGCCATTTTACTGTCCTTCAGGATTTAAGGGGGCCAGACTGTGCCAGTAGGAGTAGAAATGTATGCCCCGCTGTCAGTGGGAGTAAACCATGCCCCATCATTGATTATAGTGCCCCATTGTTGGTATTCAAGGAAAGAACAGTGTGCCACCATTGGTGTCTGTGAGAGGAATGTCAGGGCCACGAAAGAATAAAATAGAGTAGTGGCCCCATGGGATTATCACCCCTAACGCCCATTTGTTTAACCACTTGCCGACTGCCTTACGTAGATATAGGTCGGCAGAATGGCACGGGCAGGCAAAGCAATGTACAGGTACGTTGCTTTGAATCTGCCGCCGCAAGCTCTGTGACCGGGCCCACGGGACCCGCTGACTCAATGTCTGCCGGTGTCCCGCGATCGTGTCATGGAGCAGCAGAACGGGGGGATGCCTGTGTAAACAAGGCATTTCCCTGTTCTGCCTAGTGACACAACAGTGATCGCTGTCATGTCACTGGTAGCCCATCCCCCCCACAGTTAGAATCACTCCCTAGGACACACTTAATCCCTTCCTTGCCCCCTAGTGGTTAACCCCTTCCCTGCCAGTGTCATTTACACAGTAATCAGTGCATTTTTATAGCACTGATCGCTGTATAAATGACAATGGTCCAAAAATTGTGTCAAAAGTGTCCAATGTGTCCGCCGCACTATCGCAGTCACGATAAAAATCGCAGATCGCCGCCATTACTAGTAAAAAAAAAAATTATAATAAAAATGCCATAAAACTATCCCTTATTTTGTGGATGCTATAACTTTTGCGCAAACCAATCAATATATGCTTATTGCGTTTTTATTTATTTTTTTTACCAAAAATATGTAGAAGAATACATATCGCCCTAAACTGAGGAAAAAAATTGTTTTTTTATATATTTTTGGGGGATAATTATTATCCCTTTCATGACTAAGCCTATTTTTTAAATTTTGTGTTTACAAGTTAAAATCTGTATTTTTTGCTAGAAAATTACTTAGAACCCCCAAACATTATATATATTTTTTTAGCAGAGAATCTAGAGAATAAAATGGCGATTGTTGCAATATTTTATGCCACACGGTATTTGGCCAGCGGTGTTTTAAACGCAACTTTTTGGGAAAAGGGACACTTTCATGAATTTTAAAAAAACAAACAGTAAAGTTACCCCAACTTTTTATATAATGTGAAAGATGATGTTACACTGAGTAAATAGATACCAAACATGTCACGCTTTATAATTGTACGCACTAGTGGAATGGCGACAAACTACGGTACCTAAAAATCTCCATAGTCGACGCTTAAAATTATTTTACAGTTACCAGTTTAGAGTTGCAGAGGAGGTCTAGTGATAGAATTATTGCTCTCGCTCTGACGATTGCGGTGATACCTCACATGTGTGATTTGAACACCGTTTACATATGCGGGCGCGACTTCCATATGCATTTTCTTTGCTGCGCGAGCTCGCGGGGCGGGGCGGGGCGGGGGCGTTTTAAAAATTGTTTTTTCTTATTTATTTTTATATTTATAAATCATGTTTTAAAAAAAAAAAATTTTTGATGACTTTTATTGCTGTCACAAGGAATGTAAACATCCCTTGTGACAGTAATAGGTGGTGACAGGTACTCTTTATGGAGGGATCGGGGGTCTAAAAGACCCCCAATATCTCCTTTGCACTTCAAAGTATTCAGATCGCTGAAAACAGCGATTCTGAATACTGTGTATTTTTTTTAAAACCGGCGCCATTGGCAGCTGAATAAACAGGAAGTGACGTCATGACGTCGCTTCCGTGTTTACGATTAGGAGGCTGGAACAAAGCCGCTCACAGCTTCGTTCCAGTCCGTCCCAAGCCGCCGGAGGCAGCCGATTGATCATCGGGCCTTCCGATCGAACGGGAGGCACGGTAAGAGTGGCGAGAGGGGGGGACGTCCCCTCCCGCTCCTCCGGTATAACAGCCGAGCGGCCAGCTCTAAAAAACAGTACCGGGATAATGCCTGCAGCTGCGGGCATTATCCCGGTATAACCCCGGAAAGCCGAGTACGCACATCTGTGTACGCTCGGCGGGAAGGGGTTAAAGCAAAAAGTAAGAAATATTGTTTTTTTTTACAAAATTACTGCTCTTTTTTTTTGTTTATTAGCGCAAAAAATAAAAACTACATAGGTGATCATATACCACCAAAAGAAAGCTCTATTTGTGGGAAAAAGAGGACGTCAATTTTGTTTGGGTGCAACGTTGCACGACCGCGCAATTGTCAGCTGAAGCGACACAGTGCCGAATCGCAAAAAAATGGCCCGGTCATTGGGCAGCCAATTCTTCCGGTGCTGAAGTGGTTAATAAATACATTTTACTCTTAATAAAGGGCTATGATAATTGTTAAGTACATGACTTTCTATGGCAGCTTTGTTGGTTCTTTCTGTTTGGTGTTTCAGGTGACAGGCTGCCTGCTGTTGCTAGGAAGATTTACCTCAGCTGCTCAGCACTGGATTGGTGACAAATCTTTTGGCGGGAAGCATCTAGCCAATCAGTGTAATCTTTTACTTATATCCTCTCCTGTCGCTGGGCGGAGTCAGCATTTACCTCAGGTCTGTCAGCTGGACTCCCCTCTGGATTCTCCTCGGCCTTCCTTCTGGATCTTATGACCTGATCTCAGCCCAGAATGGATACTTGACTTCATGAACTACTTCAAAAGACTAATTCCCCTGGAGGAAGGCTCGCCTCAGTCATTTCATTTTTATTTTATTTTTTTACCCCCCTCAGTTTTCACTGGTGACAGATGTATCATCACTTCCATCTGTGGGCCCTGGGCCTGTATTGTGCCTCTCATTCCTGAAGTGCCGGGGATGCCCTGTATACTGATGTTAAGAGGTTACCTGAGGCCAGCCATGGACCTTTTCATCCACCTGTAGGCAGACCTGGACCTGAGGCAAGACCATAGGAGAATCACATCACCACTGGGACTTTACAGGGACCAGAAGAGGAGGGCGGCTGACTGGAAGTGTCAGTATACAGACCGACAGGACAGGAGCTACCATAAAAGAATACGCAGCATAAGGAGGCCCTACTCAGACACCCACAGAGCCACTGATCCTGTCAGCGTGAGCCACGTAAAAAAATAAAAGAAATTAATATTTGACATTCATATGTTGTCTGGTGTGGAGGATTTTATTTCCCTCCTGTTAAAATTTAAGTTCTCTTGCAGGGTATATGGGGGATGTATTTGGAATAGTTGGCTGATCATAGGTGTCCCTTTATCAAACGGTCCTAGTCAGTGCAGCCCTGCCACAGCCATGGGTAATGGAATGAACAAGATTAACTCCAGGTTATGGGCATAGCCTTCTCTGCATCCTGGTTTCCTTTGTGGAGGATAGTGAGCCATCCACGGTCTGAGGAAGTGTCCAAACGGTGTTCCCTTCTCAAGAAAGGCCCCGACCGGGTTAAGGTCACAAGCTTTTTAAGCTTGCCATTTGGTAAGCGCCCATTTTATTCATAACACTGTGGTGTGGTGAAGGTCCATCCAGTTCCATCTGTATTTGCCTATCAAGGGACTCAGTTGTCCGGTTTATCCATTGCACCTTTGAAGATTTTCTTCCATTTTTTGGACTTTATTTTGTCACTTGATTGGTTATGTACTTTATTTATCACTATTCACTACTTGTGATTCTATCTATAATATTTAAATCATAGCGCTGCTTCTTTTTGTTTATTTACTGTATAGTGTGTGTATCTCACATATAAGCGGCTGCTCTCTCTTTTTTCAATTGCCTGTCATTTGTTTATTTACTTGATTGTTTATTGTATAGATCATATAGCGCGGTGGTTCCCTCCTATAAGAGCCACTGATCCTGTCAGCGTGAGCCAGGTAAAAAAATAAAAGAAATGAATATTTGACATTCATATGTTGTCTGGTGTGGAGGATTTTATTTCCCTCCTGTTAAAATTTAAGTTCTCTTGCAGGGTATATGGGGGATGTATTTGGAATAGTTGGCTGATCATAGGTGTCCCTTTATCAAACTGTGATCAGAGGCGATCCTGAGTATTACCGCTGATCTTAGGTCATTAACAGTGTATGAAACTGAGGTAATCAGCGGAGGACATGTTCTCTACTGATCATCACACCACACAGAGAGTCTGTCATTGACTGTCACAGAAACCGCCAGTGTATGAAGGTGCGATATATATATATATATATATATATATATATATCTATGTATCTCTCTCTCTCTATATATATATATATATATATATATATATATATAAATAATCGATATAGATATCTAGATACATAGATAGATATTATCTCTCTCTCTCTCTCTCTCTCTCTCTCTCTCTCTCTCTCTCTCTCTCTCTCTCTCTCTCTCTCTCTCTCTCTCTCTCTCTCTATATATATATATATATATATATATATTTTAGATGTTCACGTCTCTGGCTGGGTTCACACTTGTGCGATTCGTGAACCAGCGTGATTACTGTGCGGGTTTCTACATCGCACCTACATTGACATCTGCGCACCACTGCGGGTGTCAATGTAAAGTTAATGACACCCCCAGATCATGTCACAAACCGCAGTGTGAACTATGAAATGGTGCAGGAATCGGATCGCATGGGTGGGAACACCCATGCGATCCGATTCCAGTGCGGACCAAATAAAGGGTCCTGTACCATTTTGGTGCCAATGCAATATGATTTAAATGTATATTTATTTTAAATCACTGTTATTAATGATTCTTTATATATACATATAAATATATATATGTATAAATTTAAAAAAAAAATAATATATATATATATATATATATATATATATATATACCGTATTTATCGGCATATAACACGCACATTCATTTTAAGAGGGAAGTTTCAGGAAAAAAACGTAAATTTTAAATAAGGAACATTGAAGCAAAATAAGGGTCAGTGCCCATCTGCAGCCTCACCATTGCCATCAATGCAGCCTGATCAATGCCCATCTGCAGCCTCACAAGTGCCATCAATGCAGTCTCACCATTGCCATCAATGCAGCAGCCTCACTATTACCATCAATGCAGCAGCCTCATCATTGCCATCAGTGCAGCCTGATGAATGCCCATCTGCAGCCTAGAGGGGACAGGGAGGGGGGCGGGATGAGTGCAGACAGATTACATACAGTGAGAATCTCCTATGATAGACAGAACAATGATCCAATGGCGGCCCAGGAGACGGGACTTCCTATTACAGAGGCTGCCAAGTAAACAGGAGATTCTCACTGTATGTAATCTGACAGCGCTCGTCCCGCCCCCCTCCCTGTCCCCTCTGAGGCAGCTAAAATTAAAGTATTGGCGTATAACACGCACACGCTATTTGCACCCGATTTTCATGGTGAAAAAGTAAGTGTTATACGCCAATAAATACAGTGTATGTATATATATATATATATATATATATATATATATATATATATATATATATATATATATATAAAATTCTACCTGCATTTATAAATGCTATTATTAACACTTCAGCCCCGGAAGAATTTACCCCCTTCCTGACCAGAGCACTTTTTGCGATTCGGCACTGCGTCGCTTTAACTGACATTTGCGCGGTCGTGCGACGTGGCTCCCAAACAAAATTGGCGTCCTTTTTTTCCCACAAATAGAGATTTCTTTTAGTGGTATTTGATCACCTCTGCATTTTTTATTTTTTCTACTATAAACAAAAATAGAGCGACAATTTTGAAAAAAAAACGCATTATTTTTTACTTTTTGCTATAATAAATATCCCCCAAAAATATATAAAAAAACTATTTTTTTCCTCAGTTTAGGCCGATCGTATTCTTCTACATATTTTTGGTAAAAAAAAAATCACAATAAGCGATTATTGATCGGTTTGCGCAAAAGTTATAGCGGATAGTTTTATGGCATTTTTATTAAAAACTTAATTTTTTTTTAAATGGCTGCGATCAGCGATTTTTATTGTGACTGCGACGTTATGGCGGACACATCGGACATTTTTGACACATTTTTGGGACCATTGTCATTTATATAGCAATCAGTGCTATAAAAATGCACTGATTCCTGTGTAAATGACACTGGCAGTGAATGGGTTAACCACTAGGTGGTAGTGTAGGGGTTAAGTGTGTCCTAGGGGTGTGTTTCTAATTGTGGGGGGTGGCTACATGTTACATGTCACTGATCGCTGCTCCGATGACAGGGAGCAGAGATTGAGTAACACTGTCACTAGGCAGAACGGGGAGTTGCTGTTTACATCAGCATCTCCCCGTTCTTCCTCCCTGTGAGGCGATCGTGGGTATCCCTGCGATGATCGAGTCCACGGTACCCGCAACCCGACTCACGGATTATGCCGCGGGTGTGCGCACGCAGGCCGCCTCTTAAAGGGCAACGTACAGGTATAAGCCCTTCTGCCACAGTATATCTGCGTGAGGCGGTCGGAAATCGGTTAAAGTCATTTTTATATAATTTTTAATTTGGTCTATTACAGTGTTGTACGGGGTTTATCAATTATGAAACATATATTATTTTAATTTATTAATAAATGTTTATATTTGTATACTTTATTAAAATTATTTTTTAATGATTATATATGTATTTTTCATTTATATGAGTATTCCACTCATTTACTATACACCATTCACATTTAAATAGGCAACATGTGTGATCTTTCAATATTGATAAAAACAATGTTTTTGAATAATTAGGTTTATGTATATTGTGTAGGGGGAATGTAACTTTATTATTTTATTGATATGAGGTGTTTAATGTGTGGTGATTCGTGTTCAACTTTGGTATTTTTAAAGTGGAGTTCCACCCACTTTTACAACTCTTCAGCATCCCTCACTAAATTGTGCACTGTAAACGAATTGGATATTTTTTTTTTTCTCAGCACCTCCTGTATATCTGCTGTATTCATTTTTCACTTCCTCCTCACTGGCCGTGGCCCATCGCATCATTTCCTGTTTGCAATACCTTCTGGGAAGGGGCGGCAACTTCCTCGTTGCTATGGAAACCTGACCTGAAACCTATTACACTGCTTGTGCTGCACTGAGCATGTGTGAGATCTGCAAGGATGAGATGCAGGGAGAAATACAGTCTGGCTTCAGATGCCCACACTTAAGATGGCCACGGCCTGCTGTAAGTTTATAAAAAAACAAACTATGGTTATAAACTAACAAAACAGACCTTAGTTTACAGACTAACTTTACTAGAATACATTAAGCTTGTGTATTATAGGGGTATTTTTATTTAAAAAGTATAATTTCGGCCGGAACACCACTTTAACTTCCTATTACTGTAATCCCGCTACATCCCGCGAGATTACAGTGAGAGGAGCCGTTCTCAGGAGTTCCCGGCGTTTGTAGATCGCTTCACAACTCAACAGGAGAAGCGATCTACAAAGCTTGATAAACAGGCACTCAGAGAGCGATCTCCTCTGAGAATGCCTAAGAAGTGAGTAGCGATATTTTACTACTGGATGATAAACGGACACCATATTCCCTATTTGCAAGTGTGAGCTGTGTTGGATATCCTCCTTGTTCACCAGGAAGGGATTTAAAATCTTAGACCTTCTAAAAAAAAAAAAAAAAAAAAGGGAACTGTCTTGTCTACAAATAAGTGGTTTTCTAGGCCTGGGCTTCAGTTTATGGTACAGTTACCATAAAATTGATTGATCAGCTAATTTACTGTATACTCATTATTAGTGATTTCATTTTTCCCTATCGTGATCTCGAGAGTCTCATTAGAGGTCTAGCAGTATCTGGCATAGTGCCCAATCGTCCCTCCTTTGGGACCAGTGTTGCCAACCGTCAATATTTTTACTGGCAGCCAGTAAAAAAACGGGCACTTTTCTCCTGCCAGTAAATGCCAGTAAGAGGAAAAGGTTGCCAGTAAAAAATATGGCTGTGACGCTTGGCTTGGAACTGGGCATGCGCAGCTCAGGCCTGGAGCCGGCCAAGACTATCCATGTGCCTGCTACAGCGTGTTCAAGTGGTGCTGGCGGGGGGGAGGGTCAGGTGGAGCCGGTTGTCTGACCGTGTCGTGTGATTTCATGGTGCAAGGGAGTCGAGCGGAGCCTCATGTGCGGTTCTGCAGGACGGGATTAAGGCAGGCCAGGAGCGGGACTGTCAGTGCTGTTTGGACTGGAGGGGACTGAAGGGACCACCTGGCCTGGGGAGAGAATGTCGCTGTGACTCATTTTAGCCAATCATTTTCTGCATATTAGTTCCTTGAAGTCCCTGTTAGACCCCTTTCACACTGTGCCGTCACTTTTTAGCGCCGATTTACCGTTGTTTTAGCTGTGCTATTCGGCCGCTAGCCGGGGCGGTTTTAACCCCCCGCTAGTGGCCAAAAAGGGGTTAAATCCGCCCGCAAAATGCCGCGTGAAGAATATTATTAATATCTAATATTCTTGTATCTCAGAGGCGCTTCCGGATGAATAGCATTGATAGTCAAACTGACTTAAAACAAAGTGTGAGTTTATTGTCACACAGTTGGCATCATAAATACAATGTAAAAAGTATAATAGTTCAGTTCAGTGTAGGTAAAAATATATGAAATAGAATAAAAGTTATAAAGCTGTAATACACTTATGAAAGCATGTGTGCTTCATGGATGCTGCCTGTCTCCATGCTGTCTTGTGTGTCGTCCAAGAAGAAGCAGGAAATGACGTTCTTAGTCCTCATGCACACGGACGTTTTTACAGCTTCTTTTTTGAGCTTTTTTTGCAGCTTAAAAAGGCCTGTCTATGTTAGTCTATGGCTTCATGCCCACCTAGGCGTTTTTTGAGCTGCAAGTGGCATAGGCGTTTTTAAGCTGTAAAAAAAACCCAGGACCAGTGGGTTCTGAGAGACGTTTTTCAGCTGTAAAAACGCTCTAACGCTGAAAAACGCTCAAAAATACTCAAAAAGCTCAAAAACGTCATTCACCAATGTTTAACGTTTTTGTTCCATTGAAAAAAAAAAAAAAATTTGAAAAAAAAAAAACGCTAAAAAAAGCTAACGCGGAAAAACGCTCAAAAACGCTATTGCAAAAACGCTGAAAAAAGCTGAAAAAAGTTTAAAAAAATCACTGCAAAGATACTGGCGTTTTTCATAACGTTATTTTAACAGCCTGTGTGCATAAGGACTTAGTCTTCTGCCAGAATTGACAGCTGTCCCAACTTGTCAAAGTGTCTTGTGAACATGTCAGTGTCATCTATCCTAGTGGCTGTGTGTGTGTGTGTATCTGTGTGTGTGTGTGTGTATCTGTCTGTCTGTGTGTCTGTGTCACCTTCAATATGGAAGCATTGGCTCTATATGTTACATGTGAACGTGTGAACGTCATAACCTCACACCAACCTAGAACCTTGTATAGCACATATTCATTTCTGCTAACTTCAGCAATATGCTATACAAAAGAAGATTCTAACTCAGAGTCATATATGGCATACGATTGACAAGCCCACATGTAACACTCCATACTTGAAGTAATGTGCTGATCATGTAGTGTCATATAACCAAACATCTACATAATATAAACACATATTACCAAATTTTGTAATTTTATTGGTCCGGCTGGTTGAGAACACCCTTTCTAAAGACACCTCATCCCAATAAAGATAGTTATATCAAAAAAAGGGGGAGATAAGGGGATCTTTGCAGTGTCAGATGTACAAAAGCACAGATGACTTAATGTAAATAAAATATAATTTTTTATAGGGTTGTCCCGATACCGATACTAGTATCGGTATCGGCACCGATACCGAGCATTTGCCCAAGTACTTGTACTCGGGCAAATGCTCCCGATGCTTCCACCGATACCTGGAAGTCAGCTGTGATCGGCGCGTGGGGGAGTTACAAGATTCTCCCCCAGCGGCTTTCACCAGCTTTAGTGACATACATTGGTGATCGCTCACAGCTGACTGTCACTGCATCCTCCTTCGTTCCCCCCCCCCCCCCCCCCCCCGTTCCTCTGTGCCTCTCCGCTGTCCCCTGCATTCCTCTCTCCTTATCTGTCCCCTCCCTTCCTCTCTCCTCATCTGTCCCCTCCGTTCTCCCCCTCCGTTCCTCCGTCCTCCTCCTCCTTCCTTTGTGTATGGAGAGAGTCAGCTGACTCTGTCCATTCACATAACTGAAACATTGTAATCTCCTGTGATTACAATGTGTCAGTTTATGAATGGAGAGAAGCTGTTGTCTTCTCTCCATTCATTCTCAGTGCAGCTGACGCTGCAGAGAAAGGGACTGGGGAATCTCTATCCTCTGTCTCTTTCTCTGTCTCAAGGGGGAGATATCAGAGGTCTGTTAAGACCCCTGATATCTCACCAAAGCCCCACAAAAGAGCTGATTAAAAAAAAAACAATAAAGAATAAAAAAAATTATTGGAAAAAATAAAAATTGTAAAAAAAAAACAAAAAAAACCACACACACATACAACGTTCACCCCCCCCCCCCAAAAAAATA
The DNA here is from genome assembly GCF_042186555.1 of Aquarana catesbeiana. Lineage (NCBI taxonomy): Eukaryota > Metazoa > Chordata > Amphibia > Anura > Ranidae > Aquarana > Aquarana catesbeiana. Next base: position 44,891,072 of record NC_133329.1, read on the forward strand.
GCAAAAAAAAAACCTGTCACGTGACATTAAAAAAAAGTATCGGTAATCGGTATCGGCGAGTACTTGAAAAAAAGTATCGGTACTTGTACTCGGTCCTAAAAAAGTGGTATCGGGACAACCCTAATTTTTTATTAACAAAACATGATTTAAAAAGAGAGAAAAAACAGACACAACATACTATTGCTATACAGTATGGAATTATAAACATTTGGTGGTCAAACTCATGTATAGGTAAGTAATAAATCACAGCAGGAGATATTGCACACTAGCCCGACATGTTTCGCTACTTTAGCTTCCTCAGGGGATGTGCAAAGGATTTATTTTTACTGAGACCACTAGATAAATGAAGAGAAACAAAGTTGTAACAACAATATGAAGCAGTGCAATAGAAGTATGCATACAGAGTGTTATTTTAAATATGAACCCAGCTGCCTACACAAACTAGACACTTACCCTATACAATATTTGCACCCATAAACCACCTGGCCGGGCCCCTGACTTTGCCCCCAAGAGGCCGAATCCAAGGGGGTCAATATGGCAAGGCCATAGAGGGATGATAGGGAGAGCACTAGGAAACAATAATATTATTACCATAGAGTTATAATAAAGAAAAATAGGCTTAATATAAAGAAAAAAGGGAGGGGGGAGGGGATTTGGGGGGGGGGGGGGTGGAGGGGAAAAGGTATAACGTCTCCTAATAAGGACTAATTATATACTTACATTGAGTTTCTTGAGTTATACTAATCTAATGGTCCATATGAGAGATGATATTTAGATAATTCTGAATCGGGATCTGAGTAGATTTAGCTGCAAATGTACACTAGGAAATGATAGAAAAGGAAGGATTGTTTTAATAAGGTATAAAATATACTCTATGATAAATATAGGTGAGGGTATGCGTTTTATCAAGAGAGTAATGGGTGTGACATAAAGTAAAGCTCAAGAAAAAAGGAAAAAAAAAAGACAAGAATAAATAGAGAACAAGATATAAGTGGCAGGGGACGGACTTTCCACCTCTAGAAGTCATAGAGCAAAAAAGTTTATACTCCAAATCAACATTGCAGATGGAGATACCAGTCACAGAAATAAGGGTAGAGACACCAACCGTGATGAGGCCAAACATAGGGCAAAACCTTGGAGGTTTTGCCCTATGTTTGGCCTCATCACGGTTGGTGTCCCAGATGATTGACAGGAGGGAGGGAGCAGAGCTGAGCCCTTCCTGTGCCGAGGGGAAGTGATGTCACCAGCCCAGGCAAAGGAAGAGGCAGACCACCTAGCAACAGGCATTTAGAGGTAAGTAAAAAAAAAAAAATATCCAAATGTTTTTTTGTTTTTAGAATTTTTCAGGTATTTTTGTTTTTTTGGGTGGAACCCCACTTTAAGTAACTATATACTAATACTTATTAATATGATTGAGACTACAAACTAACTTAACTTAACAGGATATAATCCACAATGTATATTCCTTTAGCTACGTGGACACGTGTCTATTTTTGTCTTCTCATGACATCGGGCGGCACAGTGGTGTAGTGGGTAGCACTCTCGCCTAGCAGTAAGAAGGGTCGCTGGTTCGAATCCCAACCACGACACTATCTGCCTGGAGTTTGCATGTTCTCCCTGTGCCTGCGTGGGTTTCCTCTGGGTACTCAGGTTTCCTCCCACACTCCAAAGACATGCTGGTAGGTTAATTGGATTCTGTCTAAATTGTCCCTAGTACGAATGTGAGTTAGGGATCTTAGATTGTAAGCTCCTTGAGGGTGTGAATGTACAATGTATATGTAAAGCGCTGCGTAAATTGACGGCGCTATATAAGTACCTGAAATAATAATAATAATTCTATACCAAGATACCTTAAGGCCCCTTTCACACTGGGGCGGTAGGGGGCATCGGCAGTAAAACAGTGCTGTTTTACCGCGGTATTCGGCCGCTAGCGGTGCAGTTTTAACCCCCCGCTGGCGGCCGAAAAAGGGTTAAAACCCCTCGTATAGCGCGGCTATAGCCGCGGTATAGCCGCGCTGTCCCATTGATTTCAATGGGCAGGAGTGGTGAAGGAGCGGTGAATACACTGCTCCTTCACCGCTCCAAAGATGCGGCCTGCAGGAGATTTTTTCTTCTCCTGCCAGCGCACCGCTTCAGTGTGAAAGCCCTCGGGCTTTCACAATGAACAAACAGCGGAGGCTGTTTAGGGGCGGTTTGCAGGCGGTATTTTTAGCGCAATAACGCCTGCAAACCGCCCCAGTGTGAAAGGGGTCTAAATGTCATACTCAAATTGGCTACACCAGAAAAATCCCGCAATGCTCAGCTTTAGATGAAGAATCATGTTAAATCAATTGATCAAGGTCATTCACACATACTCTATTTATTATGATTAACCACTTGCTTACTGGGCTATAACCCCCCTCCTATCCAGACCAATTTTCAGCTTTCAGCACTGACGCACTTTGAATGACAATTGCGCGGTCATACAACACTGTACCCAAATGAAGTTTGTATCATTTTTTCACCACAAATAGAGCTTTCTTTTGGTGGTATTTGATCACCTCTGCGGTTTTTACTTTTTATTAAAAAAATGTAAAAACCTGAATTTTTAAAAAAAAAATGTTTATTTTTTTATATTTTGTTATAAAAAATTTTAAACGGGTAATTTTTCTCCTTCATTGATGTACGCTGATGAGGCGGCAGTGATGGGCACTGATAGGCAGCAGTGATGGGCACTGATGGGTGGCAGTGATGGGCACTGATGAGTGGCAGTGATGGGCAGCACTGGCAGGTGGCACTGATTGGCACTACAGGTGGGCATTGATAGGTGGTACTTGTGGGCATTGATAGGTTGCACTTGTGGGCACTGTTAGGTGGCACTGTGGGCACTGTTAGGTGGCACTGTGGGCACTATTAGGTGGCACTGTGGGCACTATTAGGTGGCACTTTTAGTGGGCACTGATGAGGCAGATGTGCCTCTTCCACTTGGGGACCGATGTCTCTCACATCCGATCCGGTGATCGGCTTTTTTTTCTACTCGCGCTGTCAGCGTGAGTAAAAAAAAAAAAACGATTACTGATCTTTTGTTTACATCATGTGATCAGCTGTCATTGGCTGACAGCTGATCACATGGTAAGGGGCCGGGACCGGCCCCTTACACAGATCGGTGATCAGCCGAGTCTCAGTGACTCGGTGATCACAACGCACCCAGCGCGCGCCCTCCAGGGCGCACGCAGGGAGCGTGCACAGGGGAGGCCGTCATATGACGGCCTCCCGGGAATGTAGGTCCGCGCTGTGGCTGTCATTCGGCCATAGCGCGGATGTCTAGAGGTTAATCATAAAACCAAATATATTTTGCAAGCTTGCCATGAATATAATATAACACCTAAAAGTGCCGAATTATGAATTTGGAATAATATTCTAACACCGCGCTGCCCCATTGATTTCAATGGGGAGGAGCGGTGAGTTCTCCACTCCTTCACTGCTCCAAAGAAGCTGCTGGCAGGACTTTTTCTGACGTCCGGCCAGCGCATCGCTCTGGTGTGAAAGCCCTCGGGGCTTTTACACTGGAGTGAATGGAGCAGCTGTTTTTTAGGGGCGGTTTGCAGGTGCTATTTTTAACGCTATAGCGCCTGCAAAACGCTCCAGTGTGAAAGGGGTCTAACTGGGGACATGTTCTTTGCTACTTACTGTGCAGAAGGGTGTCCCTCTTTATAATTTCAGTAAATTGGGGAGGAATGTTTTTGGTACATTTTCTCAGTCATTGCTAAGGGCATTTTCAATACTGGATTGTAAGGAGTGATTTTTTTTTTAGGCCACGGTGGTGGGGTGGGGCCAAGTTGGTATCCTGGCTTTTGGGAAATTTCGCCCACTTTGTGGGTGGACAGTGGTTGGTAAACTGGTATTTGGTTGGTATAAGATATTACTGCTTGAGTCTTAGTGACTAAGCATGTTGGTCTGTTAATGGTTAACAGCGATTCTGTTTGCTATTAAAGGCTAACCACTTCTGGACCGCCGCACGCCGATGTACGTCCAAACTTTGCCGGTGGATAGCTGGCTGCCATAACCCCGGTATCCCCGTTTTCGTGCGGCGGCCGGCTTTCTGATAAAAGCGGTCCCTGCCGTGGATTCGCCGCAAGATCACTTTCATTGGTGACGGGGGAGGGGCCCCCCCTCCTGCCGCGATCTGGTGCCCTCCACCGCTTACCAGAGCTGTCGGTAGCGTCCTACTCTGTGCTGTGCCTGGAGACGAGTGAGGCTAAGATGGTGCCCACTCGTCTCCATGACACTGCTGGGCGGAAGCGACGTCAAAACGTCACTTCCGCCCACATCTCTTGAAGGCATATTTTTTTCAATGTCTTTTTTTTTTTTGTTTCATTGCATTTTAGTGTAAATATGAGATCTGAGGTCTTTTTGACCCCAGATCTCATATTTAATAGGTCCTGTCATGCTTTTTCTATTACATTCCTTGTAATAGGAATAAAAGTGACTAAATTTTTTTTTAAACAGTGTAAAAATAAATAAAATAATGTAAAATTAATAATGAAATTTTTTTTTTAAAAAAACCCCCTCGTCCCGACGAGCTCACGCGCAGAAGCGAACGCATACGCGAGTAGCGCCCGCATATGAAAACGGTGGTCAAACCACACATGTGAGGTATCGCCGTGACCGGTAGAGCGAGAGCAATAATTCTAGCCCTAGAACTCCTCTGTAACGCAAAACATGCAACCTGTAGAATTTTTTAATCAATGCCTATAGAGATTTTTGAGGGTAAAAGTTTGACACCATTCCACGAGCGGGCGCAATTTTGAAGCGTGACATGTTGGGCTAACTGGGCTAACTTTATTGTTGTCTTATTTTTTTATTCAAAAAAGTGAATTTTTTCCAAAAAAAGTGCGCTTATAAGACCGCTGCGCAAATACAGTGCAAAAAAAAAGTATTGCAACGACCGCCATTTTATTCTCTAGGGTGTCAGAAAAAAAAAACATATATAATGTTTGGGGGTTCTAAGTAATTTTCTAGCAAAAAAAACTGTTTTAAACATGTAAACACCTAAAATCCAAAACTCGGCTGGTCCTTAAGTGGTTAAAGTTAATTTCATAATTAAAATGGTTTCAAACCCAATAAAGGGGCCGTGGCCTAAACTTTTTCACAATCCTTGTTGTGTGTTTATTTTATATTTTAGGTATGTTCTTATGGTATGATGGGTGGTAATGGGGTGTACAATCCCATGGTGCCCAATCATTGGTGTAAGTGAATGGAATGGGGCCCCAAGGGCCAGATGAAGGCAATCTGACCCATAGGCCACAGTTTGGAGACCCCTGCTCTGGGGGGAAAAGATATGAAATTCTCACCTTCCTTTCCAGCTTCTTAGTAAATATCTAGTAGTATATATATGGGGCATGAAATAAAATCACTGTATTGGAGAATCTGCTACCCTGTCATACAGCAATAATGACTACAGTACACACAGTAATATAATATAAAAAAAAAAAAATATATATATATATATATATATATATATATATATATATATTAAAAGGCCCACTATAGTGCAAAATATTGTATTGTATTCTGGTAACTGTCTATGGTTAATCACTGTAATGATAGGATTAGTATTCAGTCAATGTTAGTACAATTAAAAATAAATTCATTTCTTCCCTACATGCTTTTGTTTATATTTTTCTTCACATTTATGCAAATCAAATTTCCAGCAAAAGTCACAGTTACAGAGGATGGGAGAAGTTTTGTGGCCAGGGGGGCAGTAAAAATACAGGGCTGATTTGTGGGTTTACTGCTCCTCCAGCCCACCTTAAAGTGGAGGGAAACCCTAAAAAAAATTGCATCAAAAATCTTAAAAAAAAAAACGTGAAAAAAAAAAACTTACCTGAAACCCTTGTTGCTAGACAGTCTTACTAATCTGCCTCTTCCTATTCCGCGGCGCTTCCTCCTCTTCGGCGAGCGGCCCCGTTGCCTTCTGGGAACTGTGTGTGTCCCAGAAAACCACGGGGCCATTCACAAAGCACCGCACGACTCGCGCATGCGCAGTAGGAAACGGGCAGTGAAGCCGCAAGGTTCCACTGCCTGTTTCCCTTCCTTAAGATGGAGGCGCCGGCGGCCGATCCGATGGACGGCTCGGCCTCGGGGGGCCGACATCGTGGGCTCGCTGGACAGGTAAGTGCCCTTATTAAAAGTCAGCAGCTACAGTGTTTGTAGCTGCTGACTTAAAAAAAAAAAATATTGCGGCCGGAACCCCACTTTAGTGTGGATGTAAACCCGATTCATGAAATTTGAGCTGGGCACATCTATCTGCCAGCATTTCCGCCAGCAAAAGATTGAGAGTAGGTTCTCTATTTTTCCGACAGAAAAATGCCGTTCGTCTGTATGCAATTCTGATGTGCAAAATTCCTACGCATGCTCGGAAGCATTGAACTTCATTTTCTCGGCTCGTCGTAGTGTTGTATGTCACCGCGTTCTTGACGGTCTTGACAGTTCAGAGAACTTTTGTGTGACCGTGTGTATGCAAGGCAAGCTTGAGCGGAATTTCGTCGGATAAACCATCCATGGCTTTTCCAAAGGAAAATACGCTCCTGTGTACGGGGCATAACTCTTGTTAAAAAGGGTATGAAAATTAAAATGAGAGTAGTTTGCAGGTCTGAGCATGCTCAGTTGTGTTGGCACCTAGTTGTACAGAGACGGAGAATTAATCCTGTGTACGGAGCATGAGAGTCTCTGCCTATGAGGAGAGGGGGTGTGTGCCTTTCCTCCAATCAGCAATGTTGGCTATCTTGGCTGTATGCCCAGACATCACACTAAGGTGTCCGTTTATGAAGCAGTGATCCCCTCCCCAGGATCGCCACTGATCACAGTCCATAAACAGTTTATGAAACAGAGATAATGGGGGGGAGAAGTGTTTGAACTTGTTCTCCTGCCGATGATCTCCGCACACGGAGAAACCTCATTGAATGACACAGAAACGGCCAGTTTATGAAGCTGTGACCTCAGCGCTTCACTGGTGATCTGTGTCAGAATTCACACTCCCCGATTCACCATCTCAGAGGTGGAGAATCAGGGAGTGAAGAGGAAATCTCAGGGGATCTGAGGGGGAAAGAAGAAGATTTTTAACTTCCTTCTACCTCCTTATTAGGGACTCCTTATTTTTTTTAACATTAACCACACCATCTGTCCGTGTATTGAGCGGCGATAATTTGTCACTGCTTAATAAACTGACATCTCTGTGTTTCTGTGAATTTCTGGTACTGTAATCTCCTAAAGTCTCATGAGATTCCAGTATCAGGGCGCGTTAGAAGCGTTTGTAGATCGCTTCACTCTTCCAGAGGTGAAGCGATCTACTCCGCTTCATAAACTGGCACACAGAGGAGAAAGATCTCCACTGTGAATGCCGGAGAATGAAGCAGTGAATAGATTTCACTGCTTCATAAAAGGACAGGAAGAGAAAATCTAACACGATCTGAACTTTCTAAGCAGTATACAACCCCTGGCAAAAATTATGGAATCACCAGTCCCTGAGGATGTTCCTTCAGTTGTTTATTGTTGTAGAAAAAAAAGCAGATCACAGACATGGCCAAAAACTAAAGGCATTTCAAATGGCAACTTTCTGGCTTTAAGAAACACTAAAAGAAATCAAGAAAAATAATTGTGGTGGCCAGTAAGGGTCCTTTCACACTGGGGCGGTATGCAGGCGCTATTGCGCTAATAATAGCGCATGCAAACCGACCCGGAAGTGCCGCTGCTTTCATTCCAGTGTGAAAGCCCCGAGGGCTTTCACACTGGAGCGATGCGCTGGCAGGACGGTAAAAAAAGTCCTGCCAGCAGCATCTTCGGAGCGGTGAAAGAGCGGAGTGTATACCGCTCCTTTACCGCTCCTGCCCATTGAAATCAATGGGACGGCGCGGCTCTACCGCCAGCAAAGCGCCTCTGCAGAGGCGCTTTGCAGTGGTTTTAACCCTTTCTCGGCCGCTAGCAGGGGGGTAAAACCGCTAGCGGCCGCATACCGACGGTAAAGCGCCGCTTACAATAGCGGTGCTTTACCGCTGACAACGCCCCGCCCCAGTGTGAAAGGACCCTAACAGTTAGATTTATAGAACAAGCACAGGGAATAAATTATGGAATCACTCAACTCTGAGGAAAAAATTATGGAATCATGAAAAACAAACAAAATAACACTCCAACACATCACTAGTACTTTGTTTCACCACCTCTGGCTTTTATAACTGCTTGCAGTCTCTGAGGCATTGACTTAATGAGTGATAAACAGAACTCTTCATCAATCTGGCTCCAGCCTTCTCTGATTGCTGTTGCCAAATCATCTTTGCAGGTTGGAGCCTTGTCATGGACCATTTTCTTTAACTTCCACCACAGATTGAGATCCGGACTGTTTGCAGGCCATGACATTGACCTTATGTGTCTTTCTTCAAGGAATTTTCACAGTTTTTGCTCTATGGCAAGATGCATTATCATCTTGATAAATGATTTCATCATCCCCAAACATCCTTCCAATAGATGGGATAAGAAAAGTGTCCAAAATTTCAATGTAAACCTGTGCATTTATTGAAGATTTAATGACAGCCATCTCCCCAGTGCCTTTACCTGACATGCAGCCCCATATCATAATTGACTGTGGAAATTTACATGTTTTCTTCAGACAGTCGTCTGCATAAATCTCATTGGAACGACACCAAACAAAAGTTCCAGCATCATCACCTTGCCCAATGCAGATTCGAGATTCATCACTGAATATGACTTTCATCCAATCATCCACAGTCCACGATTGCCTTTCCTTAGCCCATTGGAACCTTGTTTTTTTGTGTTTAGGTGTTAGAGATGGCTTTCTTTTAGCTTTTCTGTATGTAAATCCCATTTCCTTTAGGCGGTTTCTTACAGTTCGGTCACAGATGTTGACTCCAGTTTCCTCCCATTTGTTCCTCATTTGTTTTGTTGTACATTTTCTGTTTTCAAGGCATATTGCTTTAAGTTTTCTGTCTTGACGCTTTGATGTCTTCCTTGGTCTACCAGTATGTTTGCCTTTAACCACCTTCCCATGTTGTTTGTATTTGGTCCATGTTTTAGACACAGCCGACTGTGAACAACCAACATCTTGTGCAACACTGCGTGATGATTTACCCTCTTTACCTACATACTAACAAGCAGATTTAATCTGATGCAGGTGTTAGTGTTTCTAATGAAAATTTACAGGGTGATTCCATAATTTTTTCCTCAGAATTGAGTGATTCCATAATTTATTCCCTGTGCTTGTTCTATAAATCTAAATGTTACTGGCCACCACAATTATTTTTCTTGATTTCTTTTAGTGCTTCTTAAAGCCAGAAAGTTGCCATTTGAAATGCCTTTAGTTTTTGGCCATGTCTGTGATCTGCTTTTTTTTCTACAACAATAAACAACTGAAGGAACATCCTCAGGGACTGGTAATTCCATAATTTTTGCCAGGGGTTGTATAAATGTGAAGACAGCAGATATACATGTAAAACTTATGTAGGGATATTTGGTTCATCTCTGTGTATAATCTGAGGCTGTTCACTTCACTGGGTGTATGCAGGGCTGGACTGGGACAAAAATTTGGCCCTGGACTTCCTCATGACTGGCCCACTTTAATTTTGAGTGTCCCCAACAGCGTCCACCTTACATCAGCGTGTCCCCAACAGCGCCCCCCTTACATCAGAGTGTCCCCAACAGCGCCCCCCTTACATCAGAGTGTCCCCAACAGCGCCCCCCTTACATCAGAGTGTCCCCAACAGAATCCCCCTTACATCAGAGAGTCCCAATCAGCAGCTCCCTTCACAGAGAGTCCCAATCAGCAGCCCACTTCACATCAGAGTTCCCATCAGAGAGTCCCCACCAGCAGCTCCCTTCACATCAGAGAGCCCCCATCAGCAGCCCCCTTCACATCAGTGTGTCCTCCCTCTCCTCCCCCTCCCACATGTACTCACCGCTTTGAAGGCAGCTTCTGTTCCTCTCTCCAGTCATGTGATAACAAGTGATAGGGGAGAGAGGAAGGAAAGTCTGTCCAAATGGAGGTGGTACAAATACCTCATAAAAATGATACCCTGTGTCACTCTCAGTAGGCAGTGCCACCACCAAACCTGACCTTTTCAAGTAAATGGGGCCATGCCACACCTTTGAGCCAAATGCAAGGCGGGTGGTTGTGACAGGTTATTCCCATTTAAAAACCCTATTCGGCTTAAAAAAAAAAACAAAAAAAAAAACACGCCTTCAGGAGGCAGCGGTATCACTTTTTGAATTCCTGGTTGCTATGGCCTTTGTAGACACAGACATTACCTTGTATAAGTAGCAGTGACATCATGATTGTGCTGTACATTAATGTTTCTTAACTCCAGTCCTCAAGTACCCCCCAACAGGTCATGTTTTCAGGCTTGCCATTATTTTTCACAGGTGAGTTGGTCAGTTTCACTGCCTTAGTAATTTCCACAGCTGTATCATCTGAGGGAAATCCTGAAAACATGACCTGTTGGGGGTACTTGAGGACTGGAGTTGAGAAACCTTGCTGTACATAGCCTGCGCAGAGAGCAGAGCTGAGGGAAAGGCCCAGCAGGCTCCACCCACTACAGGCTCCCTGCAGAAAACTACAGGAGGGGGCAGAGATAGGACCAGCCACCCTGCACAAGAAGAGAGAGCAGCAGTGACTGGTCTTTATTACAGGAAGTCTCACACTGGATTACTGCACAGATCTGGAGGAAATACACAAAGGACACCAAGATTCAGAAAGAATACACGTGGATAATGGATTTACACAACAATGAAATGGAAAATATTTTTTTTTTCTTGTCTTTTGAGATCTTGCATTGTGTTTTTTAAGGAGACCCTGAAATGTATTCTTTTCCGGGGCACCCCAGCCTCTCATACAGTATATTGGTAAAGCTTCCTCATCTTGCCTTGGCCAGTCTCGTTCTTTTGCTCATTATCATATTGTTCCGGTGTCAGAATTTCTTTAGCCATGAGATCATCGAGAACTGGCTCTACAGTGATCATCCTTTTTTATTAATTCTTCTTGGTTCATCCACAAAATATTTTCCACCTGCAAGAAGAAGACACTCACATATCTTTTCTATAAGCACTTGTATTCCAAACTTTTCCCAAATCAGCTGGATCTAGTTTGGGAACTTTTATAGCAGTGTTGGTCAATGTATTTCACACCGGGGGTGTTTCATCAGATTAGACGACCTGTCACATTGTGTAATAGAAGTGACGTTCCATCGCCGCCATCTTGCTACACCCCGCACCCGTCCACAATAAGGATACAGTGAGACGGTGGCAAATGGACATCTTGTTACACCCACTGGAGTTTTGAATTTCACACTTATTTTTTTCCACTAAGCGGAGCTATATAGTGAAATACAGTATTTGGAAATCTGTCTGACTGTTTTGATCTTGAATTGTAAAATCAGCGGTGTCAGATCAGCATACCGGTGAGATCAGCAGGTGTTTCATGAGATTAGGCGACCCGTCAGAATGTGTAACGGAAGTGATGTTTCGTCGCCGCCATCTTGCTACACCCCGCACTCCTCCACAATAAGGATACAGTGAGAAGGGTGCAAGCGGACATATTGATACACCCACCGTAGTTTTGCACCGTACATGTTTTCTTAACCGGAAACCTAGTTTATATAGTGAAATACAGTACTTAGAACTCCGTCTTACTGTTTAGATGTTGAATTTTAAAAGCTGTGGCAAGCCTGTTGATCTCACAGGTTTGCTAATCTGACAGAACACAGCATCTTTTAAAATTCAACATGTAAACATTCACACAGAGTTCTAAGTACCGTATCTCACTATATAAGCTGAGTTTAGTGGTAAAAATAAGTGTGGAATGCAAGACTCCGATGGGTGTAACAAGATGTCCGCTTGCTGCCTTGTCACTGTATCCTTACTGTGGATGAGTGTGGGGTGTAGCAAGATGGCGGCGACAAAACTTCCCTTTCGTTACACAATCAGACAGGTCGCCTACTCTAACGAAACAGGGGCCTCAATAGATCCCCTGACATCACCAAAGAGCTGCATATAATGTTTAGTGGATGTAATGCTACTCAAAACAGACCAAACGTGCTGCAGTAGATGGTCAGTGACTTTGGGCAAGCTCCAAAAGATGGTCAAAGTCTTCAGACTTGCTAAAGAAGCAGTTGGGGGAGAATAGGAATATGTTACACAAGACTCTGAGAGAGATCACTCCCATTATGCCGCGTACACACGGTCGGACTTTTCGTCTACAAAAGTCCAACGGACGCCGACGGACTAAAGCTGGCTGGTAATCCGATCGTGTGTGGGCTTCTCCGGACTTTCAGCAGACTTTTTCAGCCTCAAATCCGACGGACTTTAGATTTGAAACATGCTTCAAATCTTTACGTCGTAACTACGACGGACCCCGAAATCCGCTCGTCTGTGTGCTAGTCCGACGGACAAAAACCCATGCTAGGGCAGCTATTGGCTACTGGCTATGAACTTCCTTATTTTAGTACGGTGTACGTCATCACGTACGAATCCGTCGGACTTTTGTGTGGTCGTGTGTAGGCAAGTCCGTTCGTTAGAAAGTCTGCTGCAAGTCCGCGGAAAGTCCGCCGGAAGTCTGTCGGACAGGCTGTCAGACTTTTGTAGACGAAAAGTCCGACCGTGTGTACGCGGCATTACAGTTTCATTACAATTCTGAGTCCCCTATAGTCCACCTCAAATATTACTGGCACCACATTTGATATTCCTTTGAGTAAGATCTGTTCGTGAAGATCAGAGAAAAAAAGAATGGACAACAGAAAAAGTAAGGAAGTGTGAAAGGTAAAAAACGTATTTATCTGGTAGAAAATATTTGCTATTTTTCTTTTCTGTCTCTGGGTAAGCACCTAGGCAAAAAAAACACTGAATATGGGCTGCTGGGGATTAAGAGCCACACAGTAAGTTCTAAAGGGCCACATGCACTAGGACCCTACAGGGACATTTATTAGGGGGCATCTGTGGAAAATGGTTCTACCACTTAGTTGGCTTTTTTAATTCCATTCACGCAATTTGCATTCCTAATAGACAGTAATGCCCTGTACACACAAGCGGATTTTCCGTCAGAAAAATCTTGGATGGTTTTCCGATGGAATTACGCTCAAGTTTGCCTTGCATACACACGGTCACACAAGTTCACTGAACTTTCGACCGTCAAGAACGCAGTGACGTACAACACGACGACGAGCTGAGAAAATGAAGTTCAATGCTTCCGAGCATGCGTTGAATTGTTTCCAAGTATGCGTAGGAATTTTGCGCGTCGGAATCGCTACAGATGATTGCATTTTTGGATAGGAACTTTTCCCGATCGAAAAATTGAGAACCTGCTCTCAGTCTTTTGCTGGCTGGAATTCAGCAAAAGTCCAATGGAGCATACACACGGTCGCATTTTCCAACCAAAAGCTCTCATCGGTCTTTTGCTGGCCGAATTTCCGATCGTGTGTACGCGGCATAAGCTTGGCAACCACAAAGGAAAACAAATTTGTTTCCCATTGTTTCCTATAATTATGTTCTTTTGGACATTCACAATAGTCCATAACCTCAGATAAGGATGAGGAAAATTTGAGTTGAATTTTAGGACAAGCCTTTTGGTTTATTGATCAAACAGTCCTACCAGGAGAGGTGCTTGTTATGCTAAATGAATAATAAGGGTAAATACCAGCTGTAAATGGGTACAGTAGGCTACTTTCTATATAGGAATATATACAGTATGAATGAAGACAACACATCTGTGAGAGGAAACCCTCCTTTTCCAGGAACTGAACTGCTATTATATATGAGGAGGGAGAGGGGTCCCTGTGCTCTTTACCTGTGAAGTTGCATTCCAAGGTCCTATATAACTGCATGACAGAGGAGACGTGCAACGAATTCTTCACTGCTGCATTGAAAAACAAACAGGCCTCATCTACGTGGTACTTTGAATTCGGTCAGAGAGTTTTCAAGGCGGGAAAAAGGGCGGGAGAAAAAACAAGAAAATTACTTTCACTTTCAGTTAGGAAGTTGCAGACATATTTCCCCTTAAAAGGGAAAGAGCAGACGAGCTGCTGGAGACGGAGCTAAGGTTGGCATCTTCTGAGGCACCACATAGGGAAGGATGGAACGCACCGTGCGAGATGTCCTGATCAAGGCCTTGGATAATCTGACTGAGCAGAACTTCACGAGGTTCCGCAACAAACTATCTGACTGGGAAATAAAGAAGGGCTTCAACATAATCCCCAAAGCAAAGCTAGAGAAGGCAGATCGTGAGGATGTAGTGGATCTGATCCTGAGTCACTACATGGATTCTTATGGATCGGAGCTGACGGTGGATGTTCTGGAAAGCATCAATGAGAGTAAAGTGGCCTTGGAACTTAGGAAGGACCTGGAGAATGGTAAAGCTGGCAATAGGCTTTGGATGCCTGTTGTAAATGGGGGTATACCGGTCACTGGCATCTCATTTATAAACAGGGAGACTATAGGCCCCCTTCACACTCATGCAGTGCGATTAGACCGCAGTGTGGGGTAGCACGGTGTACCTGTGGGTTTGGTGCAGGTTAGCTGCACTTTCCCATTTTGAGGGACTGTCCCTTATTCAGAACAAAGTCCCTCTTTTCTCATCCTTTGTCCCTCATTTTGGTCTGATCTATATAGTTGTATATAAAATGCACCACTTACAATTCTCCTTTAATGGGGGTGTGGCAGGGGGCGTGTCCTATGCCTACATACTTTTGCTAATAGGTGTCCCTCATTCCCCTCTCAGAAAGTTGGGACTGCCATTGACTTCTATTCTGTCCTGCAGTTTTGGTGTACTTTCTGAAAGTGCATCAAAAGTCCAGCATGCATGCCCCAAAACTGTGGGACATAACAGACGTCGATGGGAAAGGACAGCTAACCCACACCAAACCCGCAGTGCAGTCAAACTGCACTGCATCAGTGTTAATGGAACTATAGCATTGATTTAGATCCTGTGGGCAATACAGATGCTTTAGACCCCTTTCACACTGGGGCATTTTTCAGGCGCTTTAGCGTTAAAAAAAGCGCCTGAAAGAAGCCTCATCTGCAATCCCAATGTGAAAGCCCGAGTGCTTTAAGACCCCTTTCACACGAAGGCGTTTTGGGGGCATTTTAGCGCTAAAAATAGCGTTTAGCTATTAAAAAGCTCATAAAACGCTCCCCATGCGTCTCAATGGACCCTTTCACACTGAGGCGTTGCGCTGGCGGGGCGTTGAGAAAATTCCTGCAAGCAGCATCTTTGGAGCAGCTTTTGACCCCTTTCACACTGCCGACACCCGAACGTCAGCAGTAAACCGTTGTTTTAGCTGCGCTATTTGGCTGCTAGCAGGGCGGTTTTAACCCTCGCTAGCGGCCGAAAAGGGGTTAAATCCACCCACAAAACGCCACCGGTATCGCAGTGCTGCCCCATTGATTTCAATGGGGAGCAGCGGTGGAGGAGCAGTGAGTTCACCGCTCCAAAGAAGCTGCTGGCAGGAATTTTTTCCCTCGGGCTTTCACACTGGAATGAATGTAGCAGATGTTTTGGGGCGTTTATTTTTAATGCTATAGCGCCTGCAAAACGCTCCAGGGGTCTTTGGGCGTTGAAAAAAGCACTTCAAAAACGCCCCTCTCCATTGAAATGAATAGAAAGCGCTGTAAAAATGCCTGAATAGCGCTTATAATCCACCCTGAGCTGTAGAAAAGTCACATGATCTCACAAAAAGGTAAACATGCAAGCAGAAAAGAGAGCATCTACATGTAGGGAGGTGTGGTTGTTCTTTGACGCCCATGCTTCAGTAATGCTTGAAAAACGCTGATAAGACGCCTGCATCGGTGCAGTAATTTTACCGCTAGCGCCCCAAAAATGCGGTAAAAACTTGGTAATAGCGCTAAGGCGTTTTTAGGGCATTTTGAAGCACCTCAGTGTGAAAGGGCTAGAGCTAGAGCCCTTTCACACTGAGGTGCTTCAAAAACGCCCTAAAACACCTTAGCATTTTTACCGCGCTTTTACGGCGCTAGCGGTAAAATTACCGCAACGGGCATGGGCGTCAAAGAACAACCACACCTCCCTACATGTAGATGCTCTATTTTCTGCTTGCATGTTTACCTTTTTGTGAGATCATGTGACTTTTCTACAGCTCAGGGCGGATTATAGGCGCTATTCAGGCGTTTTTACAGAGCTTTCAATTCATTTCAATGGAGAGGGGCGTTTTTGAAGCGCTTTTTTCAACGCCCAAAAGCTGCTCCAAAGATGCTGCTTGCAGGACTTTTCTCAACGCCCCACCAGCGCAACGCCTCAGTGTGAAAGGGTACATTGAGATGCATGGGGAGCATTTTATGAGCGGTTTAATAGCGCTATTTATAGCGCTAAAACGCCGCAAAAACACCTCAGTGTGAAAGGGGTCTAAGAGCCCCATTCATACTGCCAGCGCCCGAAAAACGCTGGTAAAGTGCAGTTTTTTGAGCGTTAGCGGGCGCTTTTAACCCCTGCTAGTGGCTGAATAAAAGTTTAAATGCGCCCATAAAGCGCAGCTGCCAAGGCGCTTTGCAGGCATTTTGTAGATGCTTTTCATTGATTTCGATGGGAAGGGGAGTTTTAGGAGCGGTGTATTCACCGCTTCTAAATCGCTGCAAAGAAGCTGCTTGCAGGACTTTTTCTGACACGCTGCCAGCGCAGCTCCTGCAGATAAGGCTTCTTTCAGGCACTTTACAGGCGCTTTTTTAACGCTTAAGTGCCTGAGAAATGCCCCAGTGTGAAAGGGGTGTTAGGCCTCATGTACACTGCTGCTGCTAAACGGACGTTTAGAAGCATTTGGGCATTTTTTTCAACTGCCCCTGAACTCTCCTCCATGTTATCTTATCAGTACATGTACACAGGGTCATTTACAGTCATTTCTAGGCAGTTGAGTTTAGAGGCTTTTTTTGGAACGCAAAAAAATGGGTTCAGAAGCTGAGTTTAGAGGCATTTCAAGCGTCAACCGCTGCTAAACGAGGTAACTCGCGTTTAGCCGCGTTTCATTTACAGGCGTTTTTCATTTTTGGCATTTTTAAAAAAAATGCTATTTTGCAGAACGCCGCTAAATGCAGGCTAAACGCAGCCTGTAAACGCGGCTAAACGACATTTTAAACGTGGGTTACTATCTGTCAAGTTAAATCGTTCAGGAGAGGTTGTAAAAACGTCCCGTGTACATGAAGCCTTAGATGTGTGTCACCAGACTTGGATGGGCAAATGCAGAGTGCTTTTAACCACTTGAGCCCCGGACCATTATGCTACCAGAGGTCTTTTTCCAATTTGGCACTGCGTCGCTTTAACTGCTAATTGCGCGGTCATGCAATGCTGTACCCAAACAAAATTTGCGTCCTTTTCTTCCCACAAATAGAGCTTTCTTTTGATGGTATTTGATCACCTCTGCAGTTTTTATTTTTTGCGCTATAAACGGAAAAAGACCGAAAATTTTGAAAAAAAATGATATTTTCTACTTTTTGTTATAAAAAAAATCCAATAAACTAAATTTTAGTCATACATTTAGACCAAAATGTATTTGGCCACATTTCTTTGGTAAAAAAAAATGTCAATAAGCGTATATTTATTGGTTTGCGCAAAAGTTATAGCGTCTACAAACTAGGGTACATTTTCTGGAATTTACACAGCTTTTAGTTTATGACTGCCTATGTCGTTTCTTGAGGTGCTAAAATGGCAGGGCAGTACAAAACCCCCCCAAGTGACCCCATTTTGGAAAGTAGACACCCCAAGGAAATTGCTGAGAGGCATGTTGAACCCATTGAATATTTATTTTTTTTTGTCCCAAGTGATTGAATAATGACAAAAAAAAAAAATATTTACAAAAAGTTGTCACTAAATGATATATTGCTCACACAGGCCATGGGCATATGTGGAATTGCACCCCAAAATACATTCAGATGCTTCTCCTGAGTATGGGGATACTACATGTGTGGGACTTTTTGGGAGCCTAGCCGCGTACGGGACCCCGAAAACCAATCACCGCCTTCAGGATTTCTAAGGGTGTAAATTTTTGATTTCACTCTTCACTGCCTATCACAGTTTCGGAGGCCATGGAATGCCCAGGTGGCACAAAACCCCCCCAAATGACCCCATTTTGGAAAGTAGACACCCCAAGCTATTTGCTGAGAGGCATGGTGAGTATTTTGCAGCTCTCATTTGTTTTTGAAAATGAAGAAAGACAAGAAAAAACGTTTTTTTTTTTCTTTTTTCAATTTTCAAAACTTTGTGACAAAAAGTGAGGTCTGCAAAATACTCACTATACCTCTCAGCAAATAGCTTGGGGTGTCTAATTTTTAAAAATGGGGTCATTTGGGGGGGTTTTGTGCCACCTGGGCATTCCATGGCCTCCGAAACTGTGATAGGCAGTGAAGAGTGAAATCAAAAATTTTCATCCTTAGAAATCCTGAAGGCGGTGCTTGGTTTTCGGGGCCCCATACGGGGCTAGGCTTCCAAAAAGTCTCACACACGTGGTATCCCCATACTCAGGAGAAGCAACAGAATGTATTTTGGGGTGTAATTTCACATATTCCCATGGCATGTTTGAGCAAAATATCATTAAGTGACAACTTTGTGCAAAAAAAAAAAAAAAAATTTGTCTCTTTCCCGCAACTTGTGTCACAATATAAAATATTCCATGGACTCGACATGCCTCTCAGCAAATAGCTTGGGGTGTCTACTTTCCAAAATGGGGTCAGTTGGGGGGGGTTTTGAACTGTCCTGGCATTTTATGCACAACATTTAGAAGCTTATGTCACACATCACCCACTCTTCTAACCACTTGAATACAAAGCCCTTTCTGACACTTTTTGTTTACATGAAAAAGATATTTTTTTTCCAAAAAAATTACTTTGAACCCCCAAACATTATATATTTTTTTAAAGCAAATGCCCTACAGATTTAAATGGTGGGTGTTTCATTCTTTTTTTCACACAGTATTTGCGCAGCGATTTTTCAAACGCATTTTTTGGGGAAAAAACACACTTTTTTAAATTTTAATGCACTAAAACACACTATATTGCCCAAATGTTTGATGAAATAAAAAAGGTGATCTTAGGCCGAGTACATGGATACCAAACATGACATGCTTTAAAATTGCGCACAAACGTGCAGTGGCAACAAAATAAATACATTTTTAAAAGCCTTTAAAAGCCTTTACAGGTTACCACTTTAGATTTACAGAGGAGGTCTACTGCTAAAATTACTGCCCTCGATCTGACCTTCGCGGCGATACCTCACATGCATGGTGCAATTGCTGTTTACGTTTGACGACAGACCGCGACAGGGGTGCTTTTTTTTTTTCTTTATTATTTTTTTGCTTTTTTATTTTATTTTTAAACTGTTCCTTTCATTTTTTTTTTTTAAATCATTTTTATTGTTATCTCGGGGAATGTAAATATCCCCTATGATAGCAATAGGTAGTGACAGGTACTCTTTTTTGAAAAAATTGGGGTCTATTAGACCCTAGATCTCTCCTCTGCCCTCAAAGCATCTGATGACACCAAGATCGGTGTGATAAAATGCTTCCCCAATTTCCCAATGGCGCTATTTACATCCGGCGAAATCTAAGTCATAAAATGCTCGTAGCTTCCGGTTTCTTAGGCCATAGAGATGTTTGGAGCCACTCTGGTCTCTGATCAGCTCTATGGTCAGCTGGCTGAATCACCGGCTGCATTCTCAGGTTCCCTGTTGAGACAGGAGAGCCAGAGAAAAACTCGGAAGACGGTGGGGGGGGGCATTCCCTCCCACGGCTTGTAAAAGCAGTCTAGAGGCTAATTAGCCGCTAGGATTGCTTTTACATGAAAGCCGACCGCTGGCTGAAAAGAATGATACCAAGATGATACCTAAACCTGCAGGCATCATTCTGGTATAACCATTCATAGTCGTGAATGGCGTACCTGAAGACAAAAAAATGGGTAACAATAAAGCACAGTAAACGGTAAAGTATAAAAAATTGCATACCTGAAAAGCAAACATGATAAAACATAATAACAATAAAACATTGCAGAATAGAATACAGTAAAAAAGAGCAGAACAAGAGAGAGAGAATAGAGAGAGAGAGAACAATAAAACGACAACTATTTTTTTTTATTTTATATATATTTTTTTTTTTTTACACTTTTTTTGTAACTAACTTTTATAACTGTAACCGGTTCCAGGTTCGGGTCTCTCAAAATGCGATGGCATCTTGGGAGACCCTGTGAAAGTGTGCCTAGTCTGTGCAATGCTGTACCCTACGCTAATACTCAACTAGTGAATGGTAGCGTTCAAAACATTCACCAATGCAAAGACCAGGATTGTCAGGACAGGAGGGACAATAATAGCGGGTGTTACGCCTATATCCGCACTTGCTGCAGACACGACATCTTTTTTGGGGGGGTTCGTTGGGTAGGGGTACTCGGGAGGACATAAAGAAAATGCCTCTCATGCAGCCGACTGCATTTGGTTGGGGATGTGAATGGGGGAAGTACGGGCGCTGCAGAAGCGGTGGGTTCCCAATTAGGATTGGCGAATGCAGCAGGAAGGGCACTATGGGCACGACGGGCCTGTGTTTGTCTTCTTCTTGGTGGCAGCGGGACACTACTTGTGCTTGCCACCTCACCAGCTTGAACTGCACTTATGGGACTCGCCACGTCACCAAGTTTTACTGCAGTGCTGGTTTGACTACGACCGGGGTGTACTACGCCGCTGGCGCTTGCCAGTTCAATAAAAAGCTACCAAAAAAACTGTTAGCGATCGCAGGGATCAGGCCTGATTCTGCGAATGCTGCAGTTATGCGTTTAGTGTTTTGTAAGTGACAGTGATCGATCGATACTGCACTTGGGTGGGCTGAGCTGGGCCGGGCAGGGGGGCAAAATGCAGGTGCTAGCAGGTATCTGGGCTGATCCCGCTAACACTGCGTTTTTGGGAACCCTAAACTGCTGGGGACGCTAGTATAGATCTGATCGGATCAGATATTGATCCGATCAGATACTATACCACTAAGGGAGGTGTATGCTGCGTGCGTGGGTGTTAGCGGTACTGGCGCTAATCTGACGCTGCCTGGGGCTGGTGCTTGCCAGTTCACCAAAATACTACCAAAAAAACTGTTAGCGATCGCAGGGATCAGGCCTGACTCTGCGAACGCTGCAGTTATGCATTTAGTGTTTTGTAAGTGTCAGTGATCGATCGATACTGCACTTGGGTGGGCTGGGCTGGGCCGGGCGGAGGGGCAAAACGCAGGTGCTAGCAGGTATCTGGGCTGATCCCGCTAACACTGCGTTTTTGGGAACCCTAAACTGCTGGGGACGCTAGTATAGATCTGATCGGATCAGATATTGATCCGATCAGATACTATACCACTAAGGGAGGTGTATGCTGCGTGCGTGGGTGTTAGCGGTACTGGCGCTAATCTGACGCTGCCTGGGGCGACGCATATCACCGCCGGGCGATCAGGGGGCTAAACCTTTATTAGGTAATAAACGGCGGGTGCCCCGACACTAAAAAAAATAAACAAACTAACCAGCGTCACCCGTAACACTTATATGGTGATCACTGGTGAAAGGGTTAACTAGGGGGCCATCAAGGGGTTAAAACATTTATTAGATAGTATATGGGGGTCCCTGTCGCTATAAAACGCTGACGGCGAACCTAAATATTTAGGTCCCTAACTAGCATCACCAGCGACACTAATACAGCGATCAGAAAAATGATCGCTTAGCGACAC
Organism: Aquarana catesbeiana; assembly: GCF_042186555.1. Taxonomy (NCBI): domain Eukaryota; kingdom Metazoa; phylum Chordata; class Amphibia; order Anura; family Ranidae; genus Aquarana; species Aquarana catesbeiana. Next base: position 44,912,788 of record NC_133329.1, read on the forward strand.
TGGTGACGGGGGGTGATCAAGGGGTTAAAACTTTATTAGGGGGGGTTAGGGGGGTATCCTAGACCTAAAGGGGGGTAATATTCACTGTCCCAACACTGTAACTGTCACAAACTGACACCAATGCAGTAATCAGAAAAAAACAAACAAAACAAAAAAAAACTGCTGGTGTCAGTTTGTGACGGGGGGGGGGGGTGATTGGGGGGGGATCGGGGGGCGATCGGGGGGGGGGATCAGGGTGTTTTGTGTGCCTGGCATGTTCTACTGTGTGTGTAGTGTTGTGCACTCACAGTGATGTCTTCTCTCCTCGGCGCTGCAACGGAATACCGAGCCGAGAAGAGATGACATCATTTCCTTTGCTGCTGTTTAGCATACAGCAGCAAAGGAAGTTATCTGATTGGCCGGCGGCGATCGCGAGGGGGGGCCACGAACGGATGGCCTCCCCCTCATCTCCGATCACCGTGGGACCAAAGACGACCGCCTCGGGCACCGGGGGGGGTCCAATCGGACCCCCCACCCGCGGAAGGCAAATCACGTATATGTACGTGATTTTGCCTGTCCGTGCCACCTTGCCGACGTAAATTGGCGTGAGGCGGTCGTCAAGTGGTTAATATCATTTTGGTGCTAAATATCATAGGATCTGGGCCTGCTGTCTGCACAGGTCACTGCTACTGTTACATGGTAATATCTGAGTTTGCAAAGTCATTTGGTGCACACATTGTTGATTTACATTCTATTTGTATATGCAATTAAGATTGTTATATTTGGTATTTATATATTTTGCATTACAGTATGTAGTTTTGAAAGGTATCTAATTCCCTTTCAGCCCCTCCTCTTAACCACTTCAGCCCCGGACCATTTGGCTGGCCAAAGACCAGAGCACTTTTTGCGATTCGGTACTGCGTTGATTTAACTGACAATTGTGCGGTCGTGCGATGTTGCTCCCAATCAAAATTGACGTCCTTTTTTTCCCACTAATAGAGCTTTCTTTTGGTGGTATTTGATCGCCTCTGCGGTTTTTATTTTTTGTGCTATAAACAAAAATAGAGCGACAATTTTGAAAAAAAAGCAATATTTTTTATTTTTTGCTATAATAATTATCCCCCCCAAAAAATATAAAAAAACATTTTTTTTCCTCAGTTTAGGCCGATACATATCCTTCTACATATTTTCGGTAAAAAAACCCCACAATAAGCGTTTATTGATTGGTTTGTGCAAAAGTTATAGCGTCTACAAAATAGGGGATAGATTTATGGCATTTTTTAAAATATTTTTTTTTACTACTAATGGTAGCGATCAGCAAATTTTTTATCGTGACTGCGACATTATGGCGGACACATCGGGCAATTTTGGTGCTAATTTGGAACCATTCACATTTATACAGCGATCAGTGCTATAAAAATGCATTGATTACTGTGTAAATGTTACTGGCAGTGAAGGTGTTAACTAGTAGGGGGCGCTGAAGGGAAAAGTGTGTCCTAGGGAGTGATTCTAACTGTTAGAGGGTGTGGCTTACTGTGTTACGACACTGATTGCTGCTCCCGATGAGAAGCAGAACGGGGAGATGCTTGTTTACACTGACATTCCCCGTTCTGCAGCTCCGTGACACACGATCGCGGGACACCGGCGGACATGTTCGCGGCCACAATCACGGAGCTCGCGGCAGGGGTGCTCGCGCCCACACGGCAGCAAATTCAAAGGGACGTACCTGTACGTCCATTTGCCTGTCCGTGCCATTCTTCCGACAGGTGTGCACCCAGACCTGCCCTGCTGCCTGATCCGAGGCCGGGCTCAGCAGTTCACCATTCAGCTGCCTCCGAATGGCAACAAGTGGATTTTTCATGGGCATGGGATTGTTAAGCCTCGTACACACAATCGGATTTCCATTGGACAAATCTGTGGAATTTTGTGTGAAGGGCGTTGGCCGTGAACTTGGTTGCTTTTTCAGGCCAACCTACATGAAACTATGTGTTTTTTTAGCTCTTTAGCGCCACTCTTTGGGCAACTTCTGCTAATGTTGTGTTATGGTTAGCATTGGTTTGGAGCATGCGTGTTTGTACTTTGTATTTTTTTCCGATGGACTTGTGTACACATGATCGGATAATCCAACAAGAAACATTTCTTGTCGGAAAATTTGATAAAACATTTGTTGTCAGAAATTCAACAATTGTCCGATGGAGCGTACAAACGGTCGGATTATCCGACAAAACCCTGCCATCACACATTTGTTGTCGGAAAATCCAATCATGTGTACAAGGGTTTAAATCGACTTCTGTTGAGCGGCAGTAGGCACACATGGAACATACAGTATACATACACATAGACACACAGTATACATATATACACAGAAACACAGTATACAGTTGTATGCAAAAGTTTAGGTCAAAAGATCATAATGTGATCCAGTCCACATGTGTGCAGAAATGCATTACTGGGAGAAGGGTGGGGCTAACTATACAGAATAAGCTGAGATACAGGAAGGGGAGGAACCAGGGACAGAATAATACATATAACATTTAACCACTTGACAACTGGGCACTTAAACCCCCCTCGTGACCAGACCAATTTTCAGCTTTCAGCGCTCTCACACTTTGAATGACAATTACTCAATCATGCAACACTGTACCCAAATGAATTTTTTGTCCTTTTTTTCTTACAAATAGAGCTTTCTTTTGGTGGTATTTGATCACCTCTGGGTTTTTTATTTTTTGCGCTATAAATGAAAAAAGACCGCAAATTTTGAAAAAAAAACGCATTTTTCTTAGTTTCTGTGATAAAATTTTGCAAATTATTAATTTTTCTTCATAAATTTTGGCCACAATTTATACTGCTACATATCTTTGGTAAAAATAACCCAAATTAGTGGATATTATTTGGTCTTTGTGAAAGTTAGAGAGTCTACAAGTTATGGTGCAAATCATAAAAAATTGATCACACCTGATGTACTGGTGGCCTTGCGACCCGAACAAGTCAGGAAAGTACAAATACCCCCCAAATGACCCCTTTTTTTGAAAGTAGACATTCCAAGGTATTTAGTAAGATGCATGGTGAGGTTTTTGATGTTGTCATTTTTTCCCACAATTCTTTGCAAAATGAAGATTTTTTTTTTTCCCCCCACAAAATTGTCATTATAATAGGTTATTTCTCTCACATGGCATGTATATACCACAAATGACGCCCCAAAATACATTCTGCTACTCCTCCTGAGTATTACGATACCACATGTGTGGGACTTTTTCGCAGCCTAGCCACATACAGAGGCCCAACATGCAGGGAGCGCTGTCACGTGTTCTAGGAGCATAAATTACACATCTAATTTGTTGACTACCTATTACACTTTTGAAGGCCCTGGAGAACCAGGACAATGACATGTGACACTGACGTGGCACTGATGACAAATGGCACTGATACATGGCACTGATGTGGCACTGATGACAGATGGCACTGATACGTGGCACTGACACTGATGTGGCACTGATGACAGATGGCACTAATACGTGGCACTGATGACAGATGGCACTAATACGTGGCACTGATGACACGTGACACTGATGACAGATGGCACTAATATGTGGCACTGATGACATGTGGCGCTGATGACAAATGGCACTGATATGTGGCACTGATGACACGTGGCACTGATGAAAGATGGCACTAATACGTGGCACTGATGACAGATGGCACTAATACGTGGCACTTATGACAGATGGCACTAATACGTGGCACTGATGACACTGATGACAGATGGCACTGATACGTGGCACTGATGACAGGTGGCACTGATACGTGGCACTGATGACACGTGACACTGATGACAGATGGCACTATGTGGCACTGATGACAGATGGCACTTATACGTGGCACTGATGACACTGATGACAGATGGCACTGATACGTGGCACTGATGACAGGTGGCACTGATACGTGGCACTGATGACACGTGACACTGATGACAGATGGCACGTGACACTGACAGGTGGCACTGATGACAGATGGCACTGATGACAGATGGCACTATGTGGCACTGATGACAGATGGCACTTATATGTGGCAGTGGGGACAGATGGCACTGGGGGCAGATGGCAGGGCAGATGGCAGGGCAGATGGCAGGGACTGTTAACAGCGGGACACCTTTTTTTCCTTTTTTTTTTTTTCTTTTACACTTACCGCCGCAGCGGTTCCGCTCTCCCTCCTCACACGCTGTCTCTGTGTGAGGAAGATGAGCCGGCGATGAGAGATGATCTCATATGTTTATATATGAGATCCTCTCTCATTGGCACCGCCGATCGCACTGTAAACGGCCGCTGTCATTGGCCGTTTACGGTGATCTGTGACTGGCTGTGTCCGAGGGACACGGCCAGCACAAAACTTCCGCGATGCGCGCCCGCGGGAGCGCGCAATGCGGAAGTAAACAGGAGGACGTCCAGGGACGCCCTCCCGGCAATTGAAGTCCGCGCTGTAGCCGTCTTTCGGCTATAGCGCGGACGCCTAGTGGTTAAAGGCATATCACAAGGCATGTGAAACATGACAGGAACCCCTGAGAATTTCCATGATTGTCATTTATAAATACTTGGGTGTTTGGGTCAGCAATTTCATTTTGATCTATCAAATAACTGAAGGACACAGTAATATTTCAGTAGTGAAATGAGGTTTATTGGATTAACAGAAAATGCGCAATATCCATCAAAACGAAATTAGACAGGTGCATAAATTTAGGCACCCTTGTCATTTTGTTGATTTGAATACCTGTAACTACTTAGCACTGATTAATTGGAACACACAATTGGTTTGGTGAGCTCATTAAACCTTGAACCTCATAGACAGGTGTATCCAATCATAAGAAAGGGTATTTAACCACTTGACGACCGCCTCACGCTGATGTACGTCAGCAGAATGGCACGGGCAGGCAAAATCACGTACCTGGAACGTGATTGCCTTCCCGTGGGCGGGGGGTCTGATCGAACCTCCCCCAGGTGCCTGAGGTGGTCGCCGTTGGTCTGGCAGCGATCAGAGATGAGGGGGAGGCCATCCGATCGTGGCCCCCCCTCACGATCGCTCCCAGCCAATGAGAATCCTCCCCTGCCTGTGTGTAGTACACACAGGCAGAGGATGTGATGTGAAGACTGTAATGTAAGTGCACAAACACAAACACACACAGTAGAACATGCCAGGCACACTTTACACCCCCGACCCCCCCGATCGCCCCCCCGATCACCCCTCCCCCCCGTGTCACACTGACACCAAGCAGTTTTTTTTTTCTGATTACTGCATGGTGTCAGTTTGTGACAGTTACTGTGTTAGGGCAGTTAGTATTACCCCCCTTTAGGTCTAGGATACCCCCCTAACACCCGCTAATAAAGTTTTAACCCCTTGATCACCCCCCGTCACCAGTGTCGCTAAGCGATCATTTTTCTGATCGCTGTATTAGTGTCGCTGGTGATGCTAGTTAGGGACGTAAATATTGAGGTTCGCCATCAGCGTTTTATAGCGTCAGGGACCCCCATATACTATCTAATAAATGTTTTAACCCCTTGATTGCCCCCTAGTTAACCCTTTCACCACTGATCACCGTATAACCGTTACGGGTGACGCTGGTTAGTTTGTTTATTTTTTATAGTGTCAGGGCACCCGCCGTTTATTACCGAATAAAGGTTTAGCCCCCTGATCGCCCGGCGGTGATATGCGTCGCCCCAGGCAGCGTCAGATTAGCGCCAGTACCGCTAACACCCACGCACGCATCATGCGCCTCCCTTAGTGGTATAGTATCTGTACGGATCAATATCTGATCTGATCAGATCTATACTAGCGTCCCCAGCAGTTTAGGGTTCCCAAAAACGCAGTGTTAGCGGGATCAGCCCAGATACCTGCTAGCACCTGCGTTTTGCCCCCTCCGCCCGGCCCATCCCACCCAAGTGCAGTATCGATCGATCACTGTCACTTACAAAACACTAAACGCATAACTGCAGCGTTCGCAGAGTCAGGCCTGATCCCTGCGATCGCTAACAGTTTTTTTGGTAGCGTTTTTGTGAACTGGCAAGCACCAGCCCCAGGCAGCGTCAGGTTAGCGCCAGTGCCGCTAACACCCACGCACGCACCGTACACCTCCCTTAGTGGTATAGTATCTGAACAGATCAATATCTGATCCGATCAGATCTATACTAGCGTCCCCAGCAGTTTAGGGTTCCCAAAAACGCAGTGTTAGCGGGATCAGCCCAGATACCTGCTAGGACCTGCGTTTTGCCCCTCCGCCCAGCCCAGCCCAGCCCACCCAAGTGCAGTATCGATCGATCACTGACACTTACAAAACACTAAACGCATAACTGCAGCGTTCGCAGAGTCAGGCCTGATCCCTGTGATCGCTAACAGTTTTTTTGGTAGCATTTTGGTGAACTGGCAAGCGCCAGCGGCCTAGTACACCCCGGTCATAGTCAAACCTGCACTGCAGTAACACTTGGTGACGTTGCGAGTCCCATAAGTGCAGTTCAAGCTGGTGAGGTGGCAAGCACAAGTAGTGTCCCGCTGCCACCAAGAAGAAGACAAACAGGCCCGTCGTGCCCATAGTGCCCTTCCTGCTGCATTCGCCAATCCTAATTGGGAACCCACCACTTCTGCAGCGCCCGTACTTCCCCCATTCACATCCCCAACCAAATGCAGTCAGCTGCATGAGAGGCATTTTCTTTATGACCTCCTGAGTACCCCTACCCAACGAACCCCCCAAAAAAGATGTCGTGTCTGCAGCAAGCGCGGATATAGGCGTAACACCCGCTATTATTGTCCCTCCTGTCCTGACAATCCTGGTCTTTGCATTGGTGAATGTTTTGAACGCTACCATTCACTAGTTGAGTATTAGCGTAGGGTACAGCATTGCACAGACTAGGACACACTTTCACAGGGTCTCCCAAGATGCCATCGCATTTTGAGAGACCCGAACCTGGAACCGGTTACAGTTATAAAAATTACAGTTACAAAAACAGTGTAAAAAAAAATGTAAAATTTAAAAAAAAAAGTTGTCGTTTTATTGTCCTCTCTCTCTCTCTCTCTCTCTATTCTCTCTATTGTTCTGCTCTTTTTTACTGTATTCTATTCTGCAATGTTTTAGTGTTATTATGTTTTATCATGTTTGCTTTTCAGGTATGCAATTTTTGATACTGTACCGTTTACTGTGCTTTATTGTTAACCATTTTTTTGTCTTCAGGTATGCCATTCACGACTTTGAGTGGTTATACCAGAATGATGCCTGCAGGTTTAGGTATCATCTTGGTATCATTCTTTTCAGCCAGCGGTCGTCTTTCATGTAAAAGCAATCCTAGCGGCTAACCAAGTACCGCCTCGATGTACGTTTCGTTAAACACGTCTTCAGGAAGCGTACTTGGTCACTATGGGGATGGTTTAAATAATGTTGAAATTAGCATAAAGGGAGGGGTTGAATGCTTCACAGCCTCAGTGCCTTTTACAAAACACCGTACAACCGTCTCTAACAGCATTTGAAATAGCAGCAAAAGTGAACTTCCATATAGAATTCATACAAATATAAATATAGAATGATCTTAAATACTAGTACTGATGAGAACTAAATTATAAACTAAATTTAATTATATTTAAGATGGCACATTCCGTCAGCAGCAGGCTGCTTGAAATGTGATAGTTATAAAATTACAAATGAATAGAATAAAAACCAAAAAATCACTAAAAATGGTGACATTATCACAATTGTAAACAATATCCAACAGTTACATTAGAATATATACCCAGAAACAACATCCAAAATGGAAAACAATTATTTGAATCGATACTCCAGAGGAAAAATTATTCTTTGAAAATATCTGACAAAAGTCTAATCATTAGTCAAAAAACAGTTGAGATCCAGTTCGATATTTAAGCCCTGTGGCTGCATCGTTTGTAAACGGTACAGCCACTGGGTCTCATTTTGGCACTAGATTTTGGGACTTTAAGTGATTTTACCTCCTCTTGAACCATATTTTTGAACACTTCAATATGGTGGTGGGTACCTTTTTTAGGACTGAATACTGAATTGTTCTTAAGTCCACTATGTGAATAAGTAGTTTCACTCACATTGGGAGGGGAAGAAATATTCGATTGAGAGGAAAAATGTTTTTTGATATTCAGTTTCCTAATAAATTTCTCTATATCAACAAATAAACCAAACTTGTCAATATTTTTGCTAGGTGCAAATTTTAATCCCTGTGATAATACTAGTAATTCTTCTTCTGAAAGTTCTACTCCCGATAGATTAAAAATCCCTGTATTTAGTTGTCCCGTTTCCTTTTTCTTTCTCCTTCTCCCTCTACTGCCTCTTTTTCTGTGGATTCTTTGGAATGTTGGGGTGTAGTGGGTGGAATTCTGTAAGGTCCTTTCCATTCCCTCCACCCCCCCCCCCAGTTGATGATAGTTTTGATGATTATAGTAGGGTCGACCTCGAAAATTACCCCTATAATTCCCTCTAGGGGGTCTAGGTTGGTAATAATTAGGTTCTAGATTGTGATATTGATAATCATAATCGGATGGTCTATTAGACAATGGGGCAAACCTATTGTGTGTAGGTACCATATAAGGTGCTGGATAGTGATTTTTTGGTTTTTATTCTATTCATTTGTAATTTTATAACTATCACATTTCAAGCAGCCTGCTGCTGACGGAATGTGCCATCTTAAATATAATTAAATTTAGTTTATAATTTAGTTCTCATCAGTACTAGTATTTAAGATCATTCTATATTTATATTTGTATGAATTCTATATGGAAGTTCACTTTTGCTGCTATTTCAAATGCTGTTAGAGACGGTTGTACGGTGTTTTGTAAAAGGCACTGAGGCTGTGAAGCATTCAACCCCTCCCTTTATGCTAATTTCAACATTATTTAAACCATCCCCATAGTGACCAAGTACGCTTCCTGAAGACGTGTTTAACGAAACGTACGTCGAGGCAGTACTTGGTCACGCAATTACATCACATCCGGCCTCCGTGGTTCGTCTGTCTGTCGAGGGTGGAACGCACGCCACTGCCGCGATCATCTGGGAACTTGTCTACAGAGCAGTCTCCCTACCATAAGATACGCTTTCCAGCCTCAGTGCCGGGCGATGGCACCTTGTATGTGAGTAGCCATTTGGCTATGTTTGTTTTTATCAGGTTTTAAATAAACGGTGTTACACTATGTTCGGTTCCTCTCCATCTATTTTATATCCCATGCGTGTGACCCTGTGATGTGAGGACAAGATTCTGGCCCATTTTTCTCCATTGCAGCAAGCATTATCTTGCTAAAGCCTATTTGACCTTTTTTTCATAAAATTGGTCAACTCCATCTGGTAAGCTGACACCCATTTCCATGAGCACATTGGTGTTTTTCAGTGATGGTGAAGGGATTTTGCTGTTCACGTCTTGATATCAAGATCCACATCAGGATTTCATTTCAACATTTTTTTCACCTTTGATGGACTTTTCATTATATATTGCATATTTGATTTATATATATTTCTTATTTTTTGGCATCACATATCATGTTATGGTTACACAATTATTATTGAACACTATTATTTTTTATGGGTTTTAGTCTCAATAATTATATTTTTTTATGTTTTGATTCACATAGGTAGGCTGGTACCATAGATTTGAATTCATTATTTGTGGTCTACACTGAATGATTTATGTTATATATATTATTTATACGTTAGTTTTTTCACAAATATCCAGCGCTCCCCTTATCCCTTCTTTTCATTTCATGCATTGATGTATTCATTCATCTTGTTTAGGGTGTAGCTGCTTTAATTTATTTAATTCATTATATCCTTTAACCTTACAATTGTTTGGCACAGAATTGTTCACTATTAATATGCTGTATAGTTACTTTTGGATACGTCCTTCGACCGAGTCACCAGGCCCCTCTATAGACCAGCACACTGCGTGATCTTTCTAAGACGGGTCCTCCCCTGGGATCTCCTCGGCTGTCCAGGTTCG